>NW_020169839.1:1055534-1070456 GCF_002117355.1 Postia placenta MAD-698-R-SB12 | reverse complement strand
AAGTGGCGCAGATGAGGACGTAGACGCAGGGCGAACTCGACTTATGAGCTCTGAACTCGAGGGGGGACCGGATCTTGTATTTTTGGAGAGAAGTACGACAGATTTTATACTACACAGGACGCTACGACTATTCGAGAGTGGCATACGAGTACAAGGGGCTTTGCATTGTTCCTCAAGAACCTGCCTCACCGAGAGGCACATACCAAGTCCATCGGTAGAGTGACGTCATGCCGAACGCGGAGATGAAGAGCAACATATGGCCACTTCGGACCGGTAGCCGTCGTGAAGGCATGCCGCGAGGTTCGATACCTAATCGGGAAAGACCGGCTACTCCGGTGTGGCTTGGAGCGAAGCGCGCGCTTGGCCGAGTGGCGTCAAGTGGCCCTATTGTTCGCCGAATGCGGAAAATGTTCCGAGATCTACGCACGAGGCATCGGGAAGACCGGGCCGAGCTTCGAGTAAGCGTCGCGCACCGTCGAAGGTGTCGAAGAGCGTCAAAGGCGAAATCGAAGTGTTGGGAGACTGAGTCGAAGTGCCGGGCGGGATGCGAGTGCCAAAAAGAGGTGTATCGGGGCCCAGCGGGACTCGGCGCCTATCACCGGTGCTACAATCGTCCCCGACCCCTATGAAACCTATCTGAAGCACATCCCTCACGGCGAGCACCCCGCAGAATTCACCATCGCACGCGATTCGAATGCGATTCGTTCGATCATCGCGTTGGTCGACAACAAGGAGCAAATCGAATGCATCGTCGACCCCGGTTCGCAGATCGTCGCCATGTCGGAAGAGGTCTGTCTCGGCCTCAACCTCCTCTTCGATCCTACTATCCAGCTGAACATGCAATCGGCGAACGGCGAGGTGGACCGATCGCTGGGACTCATTCGAAATGTTCCCTTCCGCATCGGTGAGATCGTGTTGTATCTCCAGGCTCACGTCATTCGAAATGCAGCATACGACATCCTCCTCGGCCGACCCTTCGACGTGCTCACGCAGAGCGTCGTCAAGAACTTCGCCGACGAGAACCAGACCATTATGATCCTCTGTCCGAACACCGGCGAAACCGTCACAATTCCGACGTACGCGCGAGGAAGATCGCGAAGCCGGCAGCATCCTCTCGGGTGTCGCAAATCGCATTTTCTCGCTTCGAGGAATTGATTCCCCATGATCAAGGAGAAGCCGCGCTAGTCATTGACTACGATGGGGTAAACCCGAGTATTTCCTTCGTCTCTCCTATTGATTCTTCGATTCCGAACGCTGTTTCGTCACTGTACCTCTCCGCATGCACCTCCGTTTCTTCATATTTGCAGACTCTTTACGCCTCGGACAATACAGCTTCTAATGCCGCTCCGTCGAACGCTTCGACGTGGGCTTCGACTCTTCTGTTTTCAGCTCCATTCGCTTCGACTCCGCCAGCTCCCGTTCCGACGAAGTCCATTTCGCAGCTTTCCAACTCGATTCTTCCCTTTCCTTCGACGACATCGACTTCTACCCCCTCAACGCACAAGGTCCTCGCCGCGACGAAGAAGAAGTACAAGCCTGTCGCTCTCAAAACCCGACCCGTCCTTGGTGCCGTCCCCGAACAATTTCGTATACTTCGAGACATCAAGGGCGACCCTCTATCCATCATGCCTAAGCTTTCGACCGACCCCCCGCCATTCAAACCTACCGGTCAGTACACCCTCGAACGCTTCGAAGCAACCGAGAAGCTTCACGACGGCGACTTCCTACTTCCCGACGAACGTCGAGTCCTCCACCACTTCATGTGCCTGCACAACGAAGCTTTCGCATGGACCGACGACGAGCGCGGATGCTTCAAGCCCGAGTACTTCCCCCCCGTCGATTTTCCCGTGATTCCTCACACGCCCTGGGTGCAGAAGAATATCCCCATTCCGCCCGGGATCTACAACGAAGTCTGCGCGGTGATCAAGCGAAAGATCGCCGCCGGAGTCTACGAACCGTCGAACTCGTCGTATCGATCGCGGTGGTTCTGTGTCGTCAAGAAGGACGGTAAATCTCTTCGACTCGTCCATTCCCTCGAGCCCCTCAATGCAGTCACGATCCAACATTCCGGTGTACCGCCGACGCCTGAATATCTTGCAGAACAATTCGGAGGAAGACCATGCGGCGGCATGCTCGACCTCTACGTCGGCTACGACGAACGACTCATCGCCGAGTCTTCGAGAGATCTAACGACGTTCCAGACACCCTACGGAGCCATGCGCCTAGTGACCCTCCCGATGGGTTGGACGAACTCGGTCCCGATCTTCCACGACGACGTCACCTACATCCTCCAGCCCGAGATCCCGCACGTTACGGTGCCCTACGTCGACGATGTTCCCGTCAAGGGTCCCGAATCCGACTACGACGACGAGCGGCTCCCTTCGAACCCCGGCATTCGACGCTTCGTATGGGAGCATTTCGAGAACATGAACCGCGTCGTCACTCGAATGCGCTACGCCGGAGGTACCTTTTCAGGAGTAAAAAGCGTCCTCATCGCTCGAGAATTCATGGTGATCGGACATCACTGCACTCCTCAAGGACGCCTCCCCGACGACTCTCGCGTCGCTTCGATACGCAACTGGGGTCCCTGCGCTACTCTATCCGACGTTCGAGTGTTCCTCGGAACCATCGGCGTCGTTCGTATCTTCATCCGTAATTTCGCTCACCGCGCCGACGCGCTCGTACGCCTCACGAGGAAGGACGTCGAGTTCGAGTTCGGTCCGGAGCAAATCGCGGCGCAGGAAGACCTCAAGGACGCGCTACTCTCATCCCCCGCACTCCGAGCCATCCATTATGATTCCCCCTCTCCCGTCATTCTCGCAGTCGACACGTCGTTCATCGCCGTCGGATATCACCTCTGCCAGTGCGACGAAGCCAACACGCGAGTCCGTTACTACAGCAGGTTCGGCTCGATCACACTCAATGATCGCGAACGAAGGTTTTCGCAGCCGAAGCTCGAAATTTACGGCCTATTCCGCGCACTACGATCCCTTCGACTCTACCTGATCGGCGTTCGAAACCTCATCGTCGAAGTCGATGCTCGGTACATCAAGGGTATGCTGAAGAATCCGGACATAGCCCCGAGCGCGAGCATTAACCGGTGGATTGTCTCGATCCTCACGTTCCATTTCACGCTAGTCCACGTCCCCGGTACAATGCACGGCCCCGACGGTCTCTCTCGATGCACAGCTCAACCCGGTGATGTCATCGAAGACGAGGTCGACGAGGAGTTCGATGATTGGATCGACCAGATGCATTCTTTTGTTCACCAGATCCAGCCCCTCCCGCCTGTACCTACGCTTGCCATCTTCACCAACGACAGAGCCGAGGACGGCTCAGATTTCAATAGGGAGGAGGATAGCTACGAGCTAGTGCCTCGATCGGAGCAAGCGCAACTCGCCGACGCGAAGCTCGACGATGTGCTCGAATTTCATCGAACGTTAGCGAAGCCCCACGGCATCTCCGAAAGCGTTTACGAAGGATTCATCAAGTACTGCATGCAATTCTTCCTCGACAACGACACCCTCTGGCGCAAGGACAGTCACGGAGCACACAAGTTAGTCGTCAAGCCCAGCGATCGCCTTCGAATACTTCGAGAATGCCACGACCGCACCGCGCATCGAGGAATCTACGCAACCCGAGCCTTCGTCAATGAGCGATTCTGGTGGCCGTTCCACTACGCCGACATCGCTTGGTTCGTTCGATCGTGCCATATCTGCCAGTCTCGACAAGTGCGTCAAATCCTCATTCCTCCGACCGTCGCAGTACCAGCCCCCATCTTCGCCAAAATTCACATAGACACAATGCACATGCCTGCCTCGGGCGGATACAAGTACTTGGTCCAAGGTAGATGCTCGCTCACGACTTACCCCGAGTTTCGAATGCTTCGAAAAGAGACAGCAAAGGCCCTCGCTGACTGGATCTTCGAAGACATCCTCTGTCGATGGGGCGCGCTCAGCGAGATCGTCACCGACAACGGTACGGCGTTCATCAAGGCGGCCGATTACCTTTCGAGGAAGTACCACATCAACCATATTCAAATCAGTGGGTACAATTCGAGCGCGAACGGTCTCGTCGAACGTCCGCACTTCAGCACGCGACAAGCCTTGTTTAAGACAGCCGATGGAGATGAGAAGAAATGGTCCCAAGCTGCGTATTTTGTATTTTGGTCCGAGCGCATCACAACTCGACGACGCATGGGCTGCTCACCCTATTTCGCTGTTACGGGCACCCATCCGCTCATTCCTCTCGACATCGTCGAAGCTACGTATCTGCAACCACCACCGACTTCGGTCCTTTCGACGACCGATCTCATCGCCCGTAGGGCCATTGCGCTTCAGAAACGCGTCGAGCAAGTCACCGAACTCCACTCGAAGGTCTATGAAGCACGTCGAACTGCAGCAATTCGCTTCGAGAAAGAGCACGAGCATTCAATCCAGGATTTCGACTTCAAGCGCGGAGCCCTAGTGCTCATACGCAACACGAAGATCGAGAAGTCCCTCAACCGCAAGATGCGCCCGCAATATCTAGGCCCCCTCATCGTTGTCTCGCGCAACAAGGGCGGCGCATACATCGTGTGCGAACTCGACGGTACAGTCCTCGATCGACCCATCGCAGCATTCCGCGTCATTCCGTATTTCGCGCGCAAATCCATTCCAATTCCCGAAGATCTCGAAGATGTCTCGACCGAGCATCTTCGAGAACTCGAACTATCGAATTCTCTAGGCGACGACGATGATGATGAAGTCGAAGAAGCCGAAGAACGCGACGAATAGAGGTTCTTCCCTTGTATTACTTGTACAACACGATACGTACTTTCTTCTCTCAGTTCCTGCTCTCACGTTACGTTATATGCTCGATTTTCTCCTACGTTCTAGACCATCCCTTGTACGAATATCTTCGATTCAACTCGAGTCGCGACATCATTCGACGTTCTACGAATGCTTTGATTTGACTGTTGCGCAGAGGCTCACCTTAGACGAAGTCCTCCTAGGCTGTGATGACAAACTGAGCCTATATTTTTATTAAGTTCATTTTCCCTCGCTACGAACATTTCTATTTCACTTTCTATGTCCTTTGATCATATTACGACTTGCGTCGAACACGCTTATTTTCATTTCCTTTTCTTAGTTCCCGCTAGGTTTCGTCTAGGCCAAAGGCCACATTTTCGATTCGACCATCTACGCAATATTATACGACATAATTACAACTACGATACAAAATGACTTGCGCCATCGCCTACTCATCGTCGACAGCCCCGCGCACGAACCCGATTCCTCCCTTCGCAAGCGCGGCCTTCTCCATCTTTTGGAGGTCGAGGTCCATGTCGTGGAGGAGCGCTCGACGGCGAGCGATGAGAGCGCGCTCCTCGCAGATGACGCGAATGATCCCCCGAGACTCGTCGTCGAGGTCGAGCGCATCGAGGTCGTCCTGTTCCAGGCCAAGGCGGCCGGCCCCATCGAGAGGCAGTCGTAGCAGGGGGCGCGGAGGCTCGTCGACTCGACGCTTCTTCGAACCACTCAAGTCCGCGACCGAAGGCACGGGAGAGGTCGGCCGAACTACTAAGACGTCAGCCAAAGATTAGGACAACCAGAAGAAACAACTTACTGCGCTTTTTTGTGGTTGATCCCCCGCCGCGCGTTTTCTTTGTCTTGCCAAGCACAGACACCTTGTCGAAGTAGCAGCCCTGTTGGAACTGTGCGCACCTCTCGCAGGTCGTGGCGTTCTCGACCCACACGCACTCGACCGGGGCCGAGCGGTAGCCGGCGCAACGATCACACTATTGAAGAGTTAGCATCGAACAGCTTCAATGAAGAGTCGAGCTTACCTTCTGTCCGGCCTGACGCTTCCCAAGCGCAACGGCGGCCATGTCGACCTCCGTCATCGCGAACAGATGTTCGAGCGTTCGCGGAGTCTTCTACGAAAGCGAGATTAGTGATCGAATGACGACAGAGAAAAGAAGACTTACGACCGAGGGGTCATCCGACAACTCGGTGACCTCGTCGTCGACCCTCGCACGCCCTTTCCCCTTGTCGAGAAGTCCCTCGGCGGCCGCGATCCTCGCCAACTCCTCGTCAGCAGCCTCTTGTGCGCGACGCTCGTCTTCAGCAGCCTGCTTCCGATGGTCCTCTTCGTCCTTTCGACGCCGTTCGTCTTCAAGGCGACGGTCCTCAGCGGCCTTCGCACGCTTCGCGGCCTCTTCGATGCGTCGTGCTTCCTCTTCGGCAAGGCGCTTCTGCTCTTCGACGCGTTGTTCGACCTCGGCATCGATGGCGGTCGCGAGCTCGGGCCAGTCCCCGTGCGCCCACTCGACCCACGATTCCGATGCCCGCTCGGCGAGCTGTTTGACGGCGGCGGCAACGCGCAGCTCCGTCTCCTCGTCGCGGATGGCGCCCAAGGCCTTGCGATAGGCGAGCTGTTCGAAAACAAAGGGTTAGTTGGGTTATGCAGATTTACGAGCGACTTACCACGAGCGGCGACAAGTCTTGCGCCCACTCTTCGACTACATCGAACGCGGTGTCGGCGGTCGGCGGAGCCTCGAGGACCACGAGCAGAGAGGAGAGACGGCGGTTGACGAGCGAAGGCGTCGACACAGGGGTGGCAGAGCGAGAAGACATCGTAGGAGCAGGAAGCGTGCGAAGAAGGACGACGAGGTAGCGACGAAGGAACGATGGGATGGGGAAAATGAGGCTAAGTCTACCCTGCTTATAACCCCTTTCCGACCAGCGTTTGGCGCCGGCCACGTGGCGTTCGAGACCGACACGGGTTGTCAAGCCGCTTCGATCCGTTCACGACCATCGCGCTTCTCGCATCACGTGGAGGACCGAGGACGGTCCAAATTTCAATAGGGAGGAGATGATAGGCGCCAGGCCCCTCTGGGCCCCGATTCACCTCTTTTCGGCAGTCGCATCCCGCCCGTCACTTCGACTCAGTCTTCCAACACTTCGATTTCGCCTTCGACGCTCTTCGACATCTTCGACGGTGCGCGACGCTTACTCGAAGCTCGGCACGGTCGTCCCGATGCCTCGCGTGTAGATCCCGGGACATCTTCCGCATTCGGCGAACAATAGGGCCACTTGACGCCGCTCGTCCAAGCGCGTGCATCGCTCCATGCCACACCGACGTAGCCGGTCTTTCCCGATTAGGTATCGAACCTCGCAGCATGCCTTCAACGACGGACACCGGTCCGAAGTGTCCATGTGTTTCTCTTCATCTCCGCGTTCGGCATGACGTCACTCTACCGATGGACTTGACGCGTGCCACTCGGTGAGGCAGCTTCTTGAGGAACAATGCAAAGCCCCTTGTACCAGTGTGCCACTTTCGATAGTCGTAGCGTCCTGTGTAGTATAAAATCTGTCGTACTTCTCTCTAAAAATGGAAGATCCGGTTCCCCCCTCGAGTTCAGAGCTCATAAGTCGAGTTCGCCCTGCGTCTAAACCCCCAACTGCGTCACTTCGTCCCTCGCTGCGTAACCTCGAAACCTCGTCCACTGCGTTACTCGTCGATACCGTCTCGATGAACCCTTCGACTTCGACTATTGTCGAAGAAACTGCGAACCGCGCCCTAGCTAAGTCCACCCTATCGAATTGTATCCCTTCCTTCTACGAGACATCGAAGAGCTCTGCCGAGCTTCGATCGTCTCCGCTAACTACCCACAGCCTCCGAGTAGCTTCGACGACGTGTCGAGTCACCTCGTACCTTCCCTAGCGTTCGTAGCCTCTTTCCAAGGGCGTTTCTCGTGTTCACTCGAACTGCGGGACACCTTGCTGCTAACTCCCCTCTCACTAGACTATAATCCGTCTCTCTAGTCCCTTTAGGTCGCACCCAGGTTAGGGGTTAGGGTTACGTAGGTCGCATCACCGATCATAAGAACCTCGAGTACTGGTGCACGTCCCAGCATCTCACGTGTCGTCAAGCGCAATGGTCGCTGTTCCTAGCTCGCTTTGACTTCCGCATCACGCACAAGGCCGGAACGTCGAATGGAAAAGCTGATGCCCTGTCACGTCGATCAGACCATCAGATCGGCGATGAGGACGATAACACCAATCAGGTGGTTCTCAAACCGGAAAGATTCCGCATTGCCTCTGCTAGACGCGGTCATGCCTCCGTGACAGCTGATCAGTCGCTTCTGAAGCGCATTAGGGAGTGTTTGGAGAAAGATCGGGAGGTGGCCGAGGCACTTGAAAAAGTACAGGACCTCGGGCCGCCCCAGCTACAAAGGGGCTTTGAGGAGTGGAATGCCGAACAAGGGCTTCTGCTGTTCCGTGGGTGCGTATACATCCCAAAGAATGCGGAGCTCCGGCGGAATATAGTCAAGATCCACCACAACTCGCTGATCGCCGGACATGGCGGTCGCGCCAAAACCCTCAAGCTCGTGTCACGGAACTACTGGTGGCCAGGAATGTCTAAATTTGTCAACGAGTACGTAAGCACCTGCAACATGTGCAACCGTACCAAGACATTCCCTGCCAAGCCCCAGGGTCCGCTGAAGCCGAACGAGATCCCCGAACGCCCGTGGCAGATCATCACGACCGATATGATCGTCGGCTTGCCGAGGTCTGACGGATTCGACTCGATCCTGGTCACCGCCGACCGCTTTACAAAGCAGGTCCACTTTTCGGCCTGTCATGAGACCCTGACGGCAGAAGGTGCGGCAGACCTGTACATCTGCGATGTGTTCAAGCATCATGGGGCCCCGGCCAAGGTCATATCAGACCGAGGTCCCCAGTTCGCTTCGAAATATCTCCATGCGGTGTACAAGGGACTAGGGATCGAGCTGGCGCTATCTACAGTGTTCCATCCTCAGACAGACGGCCAGACTGAGCGCTGGAATCAGGAGATCGAGCAGTACCTGCGTGCCTTCACAAGCCACAGGCAGGATGATTGGGCGAAGCAGTTGCCGCTCGCGGAGTTTGCACTGAACAACCGAGTTCACTCCGCGACCGGGCACTCCCCTTTCTTCCTGCATCAAGGGTACAATCCTGAGATCCAGGTTCGGATCAATCCGATGTCCGCGATGCCCACTGCCGCCGATCGGCTTAAGATCCTGAAGGAGATTCGCGATGACGCACGCTCTGCGCTTGAGCTATCAGCCGAGCGTATGAAAGTGTACTATGACAAGCACGTGCAGGAGGCACCGGTCTTTGCGCCAGGGGACAAGGTCTGGCTTGATGCCCGGAACCTTAAGCTGAAACAGCCGAGCAAGAAGCTCAGTCCCAAGTGCCTTGGACCATATGCAGTGCAGCGAAAACTCAGAGACTTGGATTACGAATTGGTTCTGCCGAAGTCGGTGCCGGTGCACCTGGTGTTCCATGTCTCCTTGCTTAGCAAGTTCACGCGTAGCGATATCCCGGGCCGGGAGCCGGAGGAGCCGCCTGCGATCGAGGTTGAAGGCGACGAGGAGTACGAGGTTGAGCGGATCAAAGATTCGAGGATCTTCCGGCGTCAGCTGCAGTACCTCGTCAAGTGGAAGGGTTATGACGATTTGCATACGTCATGGGAACCAGCGCGCAATGTTGCCAATGCGCCGGCCCTAATAGCCAACTTCCACCGGAAGAACCCGAACACCCCTCGCCACCTCAACGCTACTGTCTTTGGTGGTCTCAACTTTCAGCCAATGCCTTCGCCACTGACTGAAGCACGCTGCCGCTCCGGGTGGGAGATGGGCAAGGGCGCCTCGCATGAGGTCATGCACCGTTGAGGGGGGGGTAATGTCACGAGTTGGTACGGCGTCTAGCCGTTTTTTTTTCCTTTTCACGGGCTCGAACCCGCGACCTCTGTACTACATGCCCGATATGGACGTGTCGTTATCTACTGTACGATTAGATTAGATGGGCGGCAGTGCGCGGCACAGCTCGGGCTCCGCTGACACAGCCGCTCTGACTCACCGGCCCCCGGGGCCATGTCAGCATGCTGCGCACGGACCAGCTGCGCACGGACCAACGTGCACAGCCTGCCCTTATCTTCCCCTGTATATAAGCCGGCCTCTGCTGCCCTAGGGACCTCAGTTTCGACCTCTTGTCCCTAGGTCAGTAAGCCCCTCCTGTATTCTTTCTTACCTTGACTAATATATTCACTTGTCCCTAGCCTTAGGTTTGAGCATCGCTCACCATCGCTTCGGTGAGATCAGTTGAACGCCCCCAGCTCTCCGACTCTCCCCTGTCGCTTGACCCCAAGTCGCGACAAGCAGTCTGTTCAAAACGCACGAAGGGATCATCGATGAGCTCCTCAGCACCCCAGCTGAGCAGATGCAAAAGTATGGGGAGATCAATGGACTTGCTGAGCATATAAGCGAGCACATCCTTGATCTGAGCAGAGGTGTCACCTTGTTCCTCGAGGTACCGCCAGAACTTCAGTGTACGTAGCCTATGTGGTGACAAGCAAGTACTGCCAGTAGTCTTTGGTTGCGTAGAAACATCTTCTTGACTGTTGTCTGGAAAAAGCGAGCTGAAGCTTGTTTCAGTACTACCCAGAAGCCCCGAGTGGTTGTCAAAGCTATCGCTGCCCAAGTCCGAAGCCGGCGGGGAGTCCAGGTCGGAGTCAGAATTGTCAACGACACTGCGTAGCGAGCTCAGCCAAGGGCTCAGATGAGTAGTTGGAATAGACGACATTATGATTATGTAGGTTGTCTACCATAGCATACATGCGCATACATTGGCTAGCGACTGAGTTTCGAAGTGCGCGGCGCAAGATGCAAGGCGCGTCGGACGCAGTCACATACGCGAGCAGACGCAAGAGGTAACAGCGTCGTCACCAGTGACTTTGGTGACGCGTGATGGATACCCCCCCTCCCTGCAAAATTCACCAGACCTTATAGGCGAGAGTGTGCAGGGGTTTTTAGATCTCTGCCACCCAATGGGGTAACAGCACACGTGATCCGCCTATAAGGTCTGGAAACGAGACTAATGTGATTGATGCATCCATGTGTTGAAACGCGCAGACCTGCGCGGTCAGGAACGAGCTCGAAAGCTCGGGCGCGCGAGTAGCCGGGGGCCAGAGGCCCCTATCATGATATATAACGACCCCGCGCATTGTACGTACCGCACGCGATTGTCCCTTACGGGCATCGCTACGCCCGTGGACAAACGCGCCCCCGCGCCGTTCGCACCCTTGCTCCAACACCATGTGGGGAGCCTTCCAACTTTACGACTACCATTCTGTGCCACGAACATGATGGTAGACAACACAGGTATGTGATATAGTCCTCGGAGGGACGATACGGGAGTATAAGCAGACATATCACCATCTCAGGACGGCTTTTCACAGGCCATCGTTGTCGTTACGAAACTTGAAGTATGGATAAGCCGTGATATGCTGCTTGGCATTCCTACCGATGTAGGTAAATACTCACTATATAAACCAGATATGCCGTGTTCAGATAGTAGTCTCTGGGCATCACACAAGGATTCCTCACAGAAATGTTCCCTCAAGGTACAAACTGTTACGACTTTTAACATTGACGGGCAAAAATCATTTCAAGGCACATTAGATTCAAGCAAATCAGGTGAGATGTTCCGCAAAGCATCAACACTCCTCACGCCGCGCCATGCGCGGCGTACTCGCGCTTCCGCTGGTGGCCATGTCAGTCATGTTATGCATTACTCTGGTATTTGTAAACCGACCTCGCGCTCTACAGTTCAACTACCGCCGCCACGACACGTCTTGATGTGACGCCGAAGGGCATCGCTCCGGGACACACTACGGCCACAGCGGTCGCACTCCCGCGCGGTGCACTTCAAATGGACGGCGGCGACGTGTTTTCCGAGGTTCCTGCTGACCACCTGCTTGCCGCACAGAGTGCCATCTCTCATGACCCAGCAACACTCGGCGGACTGGCCCGCCGGCAACGGGTTCGCCCCCACATCAAGATGGTACCATCTGAGGTGCTGCATAACGCGGCCAGGCGACAGCGCCGATATGGTGTGGCCGCATGACTGCCAGGAGCATATTCCGCCACGCAGGACGCTGGTCGTAGTAGGCTCTGTGTGCGTAAGCAAGTCCGAGTGGTAGAGACCAGGACCTGTATACAACACGCTACCATTAGACGACGGTGCGGGCACTGTACCAGCAAAGGCATAGGCAGGATCGTTGCCAAGGCTATGTTCAATTGTTCAGTAACACAGTGCAGTAAAGAACATCCAAACGACGTACAACAGCGCCAGTTGAACCTGAGGATCGGCCTCAGTCGGCATGATGAAGTTGAATAGTTGATTCGTTATTTCTGAGCTGTGCTCAGAGAAGATTGGCGATACAGGGGCGATAGTAGTATAGTAGCAGCCCACCTGGTACCTCGGCTACCGGCAGGCCATGCAGGTGTAGAATGAAAGTACCCCGCGGGTTGAATATCATCGCGAGTAATATCCGTACGGTCGGCGATATGAAGCGTAGCATGGGGTGGCATTTTGGTCTGTTGGGGGGGTAGTGCAAGCAGTAGCTCAAGGACCCGGATAAGCCTGTCGGTTGCAGGCGACATTATATACCGTTCTGTCTGACGTCTCAATGTCTCAGCGTGTGTGTATGCGGATGTATTTGACCCAATTGTCAACCTTACGTTGGCCCCTGCAACACATGTTGCTAGCGGATCGAATATCGAGCGCTCAGAACACCGAGACCACATCTTGCTTCTTAGAGGGTCTTATGACCCGAGAGAGATGGTTCTCATCGTAGCGGATCAGGTGTTGAGCGCTCCGCGTATTTATGCACGAGCGCATGCCTTCGTCGGGTAGGAATACTGAGGTTCATGTCGCATGAAATAGTGAACCTCAGAGCCTTGAGATCATCGGTACCAGTGCGCGGAGTACTCAATCAGTATCTGATCAGTGAAACGCTACGATGAGAACTACCTTCATAGGACCCTAGGCACAATACCTTCCTAATACCCGAGAAGCAATACCTTCCTAATACCCGAGAAGCAATACCTTCATAGGACCCGAGAAGCAAGTGTTGGCCTCGAGGTTCGGAGCGCTCGGCGTGATTCGCTGACAGCAGGTGTTGCAGAACCGCAGTAGTGAGCGCTAGACAGCGTGTCGGAGGATGGTTTTGGTACTTTTGTACCCAGGCCACCTCGTGCATTGTAAATGGACACTCAGCACGCAGGGATAACAAGCAAGGCAGTGGTAAGAGTACACACTTTCCCCGCATCATTTCCGCTCACAGTGTGCCCTGTGATCTTAGCACGGGCGGGACCCTGTAGATTGAAAAACTTGCGCTTCCTGCGCTTATTCCTCGATTGCCCCGAGAATCGAGTATTTCTTCTGTTGTACACTTCTTCCACTGTTTGAATAGAGAGAACGAATAATAGTAGGATGTGGTCGACAGTGTTCTAGTGAACTGGGAAGCGAACATATGGAGTAACCCAGCAGCCGTATATCATAGCAGGCTCTGAGGAGTCGGAGTTGTAGAGAAGTGGTAGATCTCTCTACGGGTACGCCAATCACATCATGAGAGACGCACAAGTTCTTTCACCGATGCTCTTAACAATCGCACTCATCGCGAGCCAAGTCAACAATGCCGCACCCCATCAGTACCTTAGTTATCGTCAGTTACATGGAAGGTGCTTACGCAAAGCATAGCCAATTGAGGCACGGCTATATCAAGAGACTGCAAGTCGCGTGTCGTCTGACTTCAACTTGTGTTCTACACTTCTCCAGGACTATTAGCACCTAACATGGACGTCGAGGCCCTACGTAAGCTCACCCTCAGATTCAGGAATCGCCACTTCCGTGGCGATTCTGACAAGGAGACGTGACCACTGCTGACATCCATCAATGTGCCGTGTTCAAGCGGTGCAGTGTAAGCGTGTAAAAGCCAAGACGGAAGCAAGCATCATCATAGCCAAGCTGTTGAAGGAGTATTCCGCAAGGCGTGCCATCGTAGACATCCCTGCTCGAGGAGTTCGAGCGTCCTGATGATCGACGGGATGCGAGAATGCAGGGTGGATGCCATAGAGACGACCGTCTGTAGGTCCGACTGTGAAAGACAAAAGCAAGAAAACGTCGACGTCAATCATAGCGTCCGAGACGGTGGGTAGCACCTCACTCCTTCGTAGACACCGAAGTATGCGATAAGGGCCAAGATGAACGCATATCGCAGGAGACCTCAGCCGCCAACACTGTGTATGCACAGCCCAGAACGAAAGGGAAGAGGGCTGTCTGGAAATGGTCAGGGAGTACACACATCCAGTCCACAATCGCCATACGCAGCAATATTTGACGAAGGCAGACAGGAAGGAACATTTCACCGAGACAATTGACCGGCTTCAGCTGGTGCTTTAAGCCAGGACCTCCAGCCAAAAGTTCGACTAGGAACGAAGGGCATTCCCGCATGCCTGACGCTACTAGACGAGACAGCGCCGCATAGACCGATGTGCAGTGACCTCGTTCGTGAGCTCGAGGACAGTATAGAGAATATCATCTGTGCGTGTGTCTTAGAACGATCGGAATGAGCATGGGACAGCGGAGACGTACTGAGCACCACAACGTGCCGCGGTCCTCCTCCCGCCTTGTAGGCGACAACGCCGGTTGGAACCCACACGCCGCTGGCGTCTTCAACGAAGCGACGCGTCTCGTCCGCACCGAGATCGGGGATGAGCAGCTCAGCGCGGGTGGGTGGCAGGAAGACCTGATGCAGGTACCACGCCTCCTGGCGCTCCTTGTTCGGGCCCGTGCCGGTGAACTTGAGCGTCAGGCTCTGGGGCACCTGCAGGTGCGGCGGCTCGGGGATGGCTCGGGCGTCAGGTGAGTAGTCGTGAATGTCCCGGAGGAGTACTGGAACGGGGATTGAGACAGAGTAACATAAAGCGTAGCTGTGAGCTCACATTCCCTACGAGCAGCTCGGTGCCTGCTGCGAGCAAGGTACACGGGTCCGCGGCGCCACCGCCAGAGACTTTTCGCCTACCACACCGCCCTTGCCTTCTTCGTCATG
>NW_020169839.1:917813-1055026 GCF_002117355.1 Postia placenta MAD-698-R-SB12 | reverse complement strand
ATTGGTGGAAAAGAAAGCATAGGACATATCGAGGAAAGCCACATACTGATACAGCGTCTTGCCCCGCGCCGCAGCCCGGTCGATGGCGCTCCGGAGGGCTCCTAGTAATGGGCTCCGCGCCCTTGTACGGAATCATACTGTGGACCCACAGATTTCGGGCGGACAGAATTGGATGTCTCGTGAAGAGTAGCGGGTGTCCGGTTCTCGCGCGGCGACTCTCTGTCGTTGACCGAGGCGCGAGCTCAGCTTCGTATTTGCATGGACGAGACAAGTCACAGCACCTGCGCTCCTCGTGTACTGAAATGTGTGTAGCTCTACTAGAGGCCCCAAATCCACTTAAAGCTGTTTGTCTGATGGGAGGTCCGGGCAAGTAGGACCGCCCTCCCGCGAGTTATATACTAAATATGGATTGACTGTCGTCCATCATGATGGCTGAGTGGTCCGTCGTCTGCCTGGGTAGGCACAGTACTGTGCCTTCCCGGGTAGTCGGCAGACCCCCTAAGTCGGCAATTTTACTATATCTCCCTCCATAGTACTCGATTACCTTTGTGCTTTTGTAAACATAGGTTTTCGTATGCCTGCTTTCATTTCCAGCTTGAACGAAACCGAACGGTGCAGTGGTTCTGGAGTCCCTTCCTGAGGACCAGCTCAGGCCGTTGTCACGCTGGCGAACATCTCGGCTGCAACGGCTTATGTCGGAGTTTGAAGCTCTGATCATGTCAGCCGACATCATTGTATGCTTCGAGCTACCTGCCCATAGAGCCCTTAAGCGTTGGATAAGCGGACCTTGAAGTATCACGCGTGATGGATCGTGATGGGCGTGTTACTTTTACGTGACTGCCGACTTGGGGGGTCTGCCGACTACCCGGGAGGCACAGTATGGGTGCGCTGCCCTTGTGGCGATGTGATCCGTATGATGGTTGCACAGGACGAAAAAGGCAAGTTGCATTCAAGAGAGGCGCGCAGATCGGTGTTCCACAAATTCTATACGAGATAGTAGCATGATGTGGGTCCAGCATGGGAGCACCCTGATTTGGCTCCCCGAACGCATTAATGCAGTGTCCCCCGAGCTCACCTCTGGCATACATCCCAGTGATATATAATGTCTGCGCCTGGCGAGCAAACAAGACATCCACTGTCCCCGTCATCAGAACCCCATTCACCTGTTCCTACCACCTGCTCCTTTGAAAATGACGACGAGGACCAACACCCGCGACGAGGATCCCGTGCCGAGCAATTATATCTCCAGGGATTCATGGGCTCCGATGGCATGGCCAACAGAAAGCTTATGCTTGGGGTACGTAGGCAACAACCGTGCTGCTTCATGGATCTCAATTCTCTTTGAAAATAGCTCGGAGCCGACGTATCAGTACATTGATGACATCATGTCGACCGATCATCAGCTTGCGCCGCCGCTATCGTGCGTTGTTTGCATATCATCCTCATCGAGTCCCTCTGTGGCCTAACTACTCAACGGCAGTGGCTTCGAGACCGTCTATGCCTTTGCTCACAGCCCCCACCCTACCTTCGGCGCTCTGCCCTCTATTGACGGCCCGTTGTTTTCCACCTCGGACCACGATCTCCCTTTGCCCATACACCCTATTATGACTAGCGTCGCCCAAGGCAGGACATGCCACTGGCAGGGATTCTGCGACCGCACCATCTCGGCACTCTCACCCGGTCGCGTTATGCAGCACCTCCGCCAGTACCACCTGCACACGGAGGCAAACCCGACTCCGGCGGGCACGATGACCCTCTGCTGCTGGGTCATGCAGGACGGCACCCTGTGCGGCAGGCACATCCTCGGCAGTAACCTTGGCAAGCACGTCGCCGCCGTCCACCTGAAGTCCACCGCGCGGGCGTGCGACCGCTGTGGCCGTGTTGTGTCCCGGGGCGACGCCCTTTGGCGTCACGTCAGGAAGTGCCGTGGCGGCGGAAACTGAGTATGGACGGGTCATAAATGCGCACAGTGGTTTATAACACGGCTGACATGGGCAACAGCGGAGGTGGGAGTACGGCGTGGCGCAGTGTAAGGGGTGTTGATGCTCCACGGAATTTACCTAGCAACGTTTACTTACATCGATCTGCCACGCTGTTTTAGGTGCCCGGCGTCAGCTTTTTGAATGAATTGTGTATTTGTAGAATGTTTGCAGGCAATGACAATCTGTACAAAAGAGAAACTAAATAGCTGATACTGCCAAAAACTTTGTAGAGAAAACTCATAAGACCTGAATTAAGGTCGTGCTTGCTAGACTAACACCTACGGTATATTCGCCCGATGGATGACCTGAACTTAACCTCAGGGTGGCCGAATGAAAACATGTGGGTGCATTCTATGGCTGGAATCAGTGAGATAATATGAGCCGCGATATAGTGTGAAGACTGACCCAGTTGATGCTGATTCCCGTTTGACTTTGACACGTCTCGGAACATCAGAGGAGGCCACTCAAAAAGAAGGACGTCTAGTGCTCCCTCATTGACCGAGCGCAACGTAACTTCACACGTCGCGTACTTGGCTTTGATGCGGAGACGTACTGTAACGATAGATGAACAGTTCAGCCAACTTTATTGAGCTACTAGGTATCATGCCATCACATTGGACGCTCTCGCTGAATAAGTTTGTGTACATTACCGAAGGCCATGCATAAATGCGAGTCTTCCGGAGGATGATCAATAGCACGTATCGTCATTGGTTGTAGACTGTCAGTTCGAGAGATGTAGCTCGGATGTAGTATGTGATTTCTGGGACAGTGCAACAAGACGGAAACATGAAGAAAAACCCCACGATGACTTAGGAGAAAGGGAAGAGGAAGTCAAGCATGTACTGCCGTGCTCATTCCGTGTATACAGAAGGTGTTCAGCATGTAGCATGTGAGGCTGCCCTCATAGAATACAAGTTGGAGCTATATATGAGTCGCCGTGTCGCGGGTTTAATACCGGTGGCTGCGCGATCAGTCGGGGTTGGAAATGGTCATCGGTCCTCTCGCACAACCGTGTGCTCATATTCAGTTCCAGCATGTCAAGGTTCAATCACTGGTCTGCCCATGCCTGTGTCTTTCGTATAGCGAAGTAAGCCGTTGAAATACATATGCCCAGCTTATCGCATCCAGGAGGCCGTGAATCGTAATGAAACGCGCGACATGCAAGCTGGGCTGGAGTTGCACGTCTTCGGTTGCTCGGACTGGATAACTAGCAATTGTGTGTGAGCGCTCCAGGGTATGAATCATGGAGCTAGGAGCAGATCGCATACTCATATTCTCAATATATTTCTAGGGCTATACCATCGACACACCTCTGGCGGTACGCATGGCATATATTGTGCTGCAGACTTCGTTCTTGTTCTAGTGCACACACGCGCGAACATTATTCCAAAAGGACGTCCCCTGCGGAATAATAATTGGTGGTGTGAGTAGGCCTCCGTTTTCTTACAGGAGCGAAACCGCGTTCAGGCGGCTCCATTGAAGTGTTCTTGTCGCACTACAGGTCATGACGTGTGATGGTATTTGGGCATCTCCCGAGTGGACAAATGCAACGCCCACACTAAAATACTCTGTGACACTTCTTTCTAGTAATCTCACGACTGTTCGCTCGCTGCCGACTTTTGCAGTTGCCTATACGCTTCTCCAAATGATAAAGACACCATGCGAAGAAGCGTTCAACTGGCTTGACGGCGTTATTGCTGCCACGTCAAGACACCGAAGCTTTCTGGTGCAACGCGCAAGAGCATTGCTACAGAGATACTGCGACTGCGACTGCGACTGCGACTGCGACTGCTGGATTCCTCGACGAAGGACCGTAGGTAGATAGCGGCAACGCGTTCTCAAAGCCCCTGCTGATATATTTCTTTCCATAGAGACTGCAGTCCGCCAAAAGGCAACGACCACCGCGGTCCTCACCGACGAGGGACAGGGTTTCGGAGTGGTGCGAGTGCAGACGCTGCCTGATGCGAGCTGCGACGGGCGTCGAAACAGTGCGGCGGAATCCACCGTTACATTTCGAGATCCCAGATTAGCCACAGCTTGCGTATGTCTAGGGTCAAAGTGGGATCAAAACACTGACTCTGTCTATACGGTTCATCAACATCTGCTGTTGTCATGAGACGGGCACAGCGACAAGTTGGAATGGAACACCTACAAAGGACTAGAGCGGGATAAAGGCCTCGAGAAAGGCAGAGGCAGACCCATAAAGTCGCGTGCGGCAACACTGACGTGCAGCCGCAGTGTGACTCAGTCTCTCAGACACGTCCGAGGTGGGGTTCGAAGAAGTATCGTATAGTATGTATATCGCAAACCTGTATCCAGTCGTATGATTAAACAAAATAAGACTTTATGTTCGTGCTTCTAATCTTTGGTGCGGCGTCGCTTGCCCTCTACTCAGTCAGTACCTCCGCCCGAAGTTGAACATATGCCTGCCGTCCTATACTCCACCAACGCTCGCTCCGAGTCGCACTTCCCACCTGTCGATTCTGCTTCTCGTACACGAATTGTCTAAAGCAGCTCTCAGCGGGTCCCTCAAAGGACCTGCAAGGCAACGCTAAGGTCTGACTCAATGTTATCCAAATCTCTGAAGGTCAAAGCGATTTCGCACAATGCAGTTGGGGGTGGTGGGCAACACAAGGATAGCCCACCAAGTTCTTTCATTCTACCACCCCCTTGATGGCCGCCAAGTAGCTATGAGCAACCGTAGCACTAGCGTGGATAAGTACGTAGAATACCGACAGGACAAGACACGGGATTCTGAGAGAAACAGAGAACACAGCATTTAAACGGAGAAACATGGTACATATATCTAACATTGGGTCCGCGATGGTTTGTTGCAAGACAGGGAACCGTAAACGCGTACCAACTGGAGCTGGGGGCGAGCGAAGACGATCTTCACGCGCTGATCGCGACGGGCTTCGATGCGTCGTCCTTGCTGCCCGCCACCTTTTCCGCCTGCGCGACGGCCTTCTCCGCCTCGCTCTTCTTTTCCTCCACCTCGCGGACCTTCTTCTCCAGTACCGCCGCGTTCGTGCTCGGCTTGCTCGTGTTGAACGTGACGCTGCGGTTGTGGCTCAGCCCGCTCATCGAGCCCGCCTCCGGTGTCTTTACGCTCACAAGCGGTGCACTGGTGGACAGCCCGCGGTGGAATGTCCCTGGCAGCACACGTCCCTCGGGGTGCTGGAAGGGGCACGTTGCGCGCGTACATGCAGAACCAAAGCGGCACGGCGTCGCTGCCGCCCCAGAGCCATGCGATGCGCGGGGCGGGTGTGTGAATGTGCAGTTCGGGCGCGTACAGGCTGCACCATATCGACACGGTGTTGGTAAATGAGTAGTGGGCGTAGGAGGTGGAACGAATGTGCTCGGTTTCAGGTGCTCAGCAGCTGGAAGAGATGTTTGCGTCAGACGTGGCTAGTAATCCTGTAGAATCAAGTAGACTTACCACCAGGGTGGAGCCCAGCGGGGCTGACGTGTGCCTTGATACAATCCCTGTCCTTGCACTGCAATCCCGCCTCACACGGGTCGTTGCTCAGCACGACACCGCTCTCGGCCGTCGCGACAGGTGACGGGTGCGAGTAACGGCATAGGGGATTCGAACATTTGAGGTTGAACTTGCACAGAGTAGGCGATTGTGGCCTCTGTGGAGGCACGAAGCCCGTGCGTTGCTGAGATGCGATGCTCGACGACGACGATGTACTCGCAATCACAGGCGCCACAATCGGTACCGGCGTCGGCGTCGGCGCCACAACGGCGGGGGCTGCCGCAGGTGGAGGCGGCGAGGCTTGGCCAGCGTCGGTCATAGGACTTCCAGCGCTCCCGTTCGCGCCGGCATGTCCCCCTCTTCCTCTGCCAGCCCCCCTACCAGCAGGGCCGCCGCGCCCTCTCCCGCGTCCACGCCCAGGGCCGTCTCCCTGCATGCCGCCATTGAACATATCCCCGCCCATGCCGGGCTGCATTGGGAACCCGTTCATCAGCTGCCCCGGCATGATGCCCATCGCGCCCGCCATCTGCGACATGAGGGCCATCTGGTTCATCATCATCTCCTGCAGCAGCAGCGGGTTCGCCATGCTCGCCATGCCCATATCCATGCCCATCCCGCCCATCCCGTTCATCCCTGGGAAGCCAGCCATCATCATGGCCATTTCTGGCGACCCACCCGCACCGGTGATCGTGTCAATACGGGCCTGGATATCGTCCTGGCCGAACTGAGGACCGCCGCCGCCGCCGCCATTGCGTGCGGGCCCGACACGTTCCAGCAGGCTGCGGGAGCCACTGCTTACGTCGCGCCCGTGAATCATCGCCCTCGGGCCTGTGGGTAAGTCTATCCGTCGCGCCTTGTGTACGTGACCATGGCCGCTCGGTGAAGGCGAGCGCCCGGACGCCGTGCGCTTTTGTGCGGTGGGTGAGGTTGAAGGGAGTGCTTGTGATAGAGCTTGTTGATACAAAGGTGCGGATGCACGAGGGCCGCTTGGAGGTCGCCGACTAGCCTCGTCCTTGCTGACAGTGGGAAGATGGGGCGGCGAATCACGCGTAGAGGGCTGGGCGGATGCAGCGGCAGTGGAAGATGACGGTGCATCTGATGGTTCAGGTGCGCCTTTTGCGGCTTCCGAAAACAACCAGTCAACAAAATTTGGGTCTGATTGCAGGATATAATTAGAAAACTGTTGCAGCGAATAAGATTGACAGAACATACCGAAATCCGCTCCTATAACTGTAGAAGAGATTGTGGTTAGCGCGTAAGTTCACAAGAAGCGTATGGAGTGAGAGATGTCAAAACTCTTCTGCATGACCCTGTGAGACTAGCGAATTGCCAGACTTTCATCATAAGCCAGTTGATAGCTACGTGTTACGCCACCCACGCAGACGTGAAGAAACCTTCAAAGCAGTAGCTGAACGATATGTACAGGTAGCTGCGCGCCAGGTTGGGCCACAACGGATGTATCAGCCAGGAAACGTTTTCACTCAAGCTGGAATCGGACGGAGGTCAATCCCGTTCGCTCTAACGTTTGCTCCGAGCACAGGATGCGACTCTGGACTTAAGCAAGCTCGCAGCAATAACGCGCTGGGCTTCTGCCAACTGGCCACCTGTTGTCGAAGTCCTCTGATACGTAACAATTGTGGCAACACAACGGTACGGCTCTCGAAGTACTCTGAGGATCGTACAACAGCTCCACTGGGTGAGAATTCGAAAAGGTAGACTCAACGGTCCCTGATTGCTTCAGGATCCACCCCTGGACCGTGACCCGAGAGTGCGCAGAAGGAGTAAAATACACTTTTGGCGCAATGGATGCTTACCATCTTCCAGTTCCGAGGATATTTGAGCTGCACGGCTGTGAGCAAGGTGTGTCAAAAAGTGGGAAGGAGACGAACCTGCTGTCTTGTTGTTTATGATCATTATGGTAATGTACTCCGCCATAATGGGGTCTGCAGAGGATTGAGCGTAAGTCTATGGAGCGGTTAGGAGTAGCACGTACCAGCTTCGGGACTATATCCTCGCCTAACAAGCTCATCTTGGATGGAGTTCTGGTAGTCTGGTGAGCTTGAACATGGTCCACACGAAGGACAGGACGAACCTGGAGGGTAGTGTAACGCTCTGTCCCAATAGTGAGTCCAAAAGCCATGATAAGGTCCTAGTCTTCGATAAAACAGATCAAGAGTGCAGGCGATGATAGCAACGATGACGAGAGCGTGAGGGGGCAGTGGTGGTGGTGGTGGTTGGACACTGAACGCCCGACGACGAGCGGGGCGTTGGTGACGAACGACTCTGTCACACTGTTACAGAATGTCACCAAATTACAAAGCAAAGTAAATAGATTTCAACGTTGATTGTTAATGTGATTGGTCTCTCGCGTCACAAACCTTGCACGCAATTACTTGGCCTCAACTTCCACACTTGCTGAGGCTCACACACGTTTGCTCGGCTCAAACTCAACTCCCTTCGAGACATATGGCTGCACAAGAAACATTGATTTGTATTTGACTCAACGGAGAGTATGTGCTACTACGGGTATATGCCATTGCGAGGGGTATATGCGTCACGGTCGAGAGTGAGTACTCTCAGTTCCGCCGTCTCGCTCGCGTAGCTCGCGTCGTCCGTTTCGGCGTACGTGGAGACTGGTCCACCTGCAGCGCCGTCCAAGTTGGCACATCTACCTGAACCGCATCTTCAGGCTCCCCACCATCCTCTTTTTGGATTGCCTCGGACTCCTCGAGCTCTTCGGCCTCTGGCGTCGAGCGCTGCGAGATGCCGAAGGCATTGCCCCTAGCTGGTAGCGTCACCCTGGGAAGCCGTCAATGTCAGTCTCACGGCGGCGAAGAGTCTTGCAATGGTGAGACACACCGATTGAATACACTCCCTGCATCGTCCGAACTCTCGATCCCGCTCTCCATCGCGTCACCCTCATCCTCTGCGCGGTCCCTCCATTCATGGCTGAGGTCCGTCAGCCGCGCATCGTTCTTCATCTCCGCCATGAAGAACCGCTCGACCAGCTTGCGCATGTCTTGGACTTTGCGAAGCTTCTCTTGCGCTTTCGGCAGCCGCTGTGCCGTATCATTGACGAGCCACTGCAGCTCGTTGAGGCCAGTATCCATGACGGCATCCCGGCTTTGCATCTCAACAACCTTTTTCAGGACGCGCTTGGCCTCCCCTGCCGTCGGGCCACTGGCCACTGGCCTTGAACGTGGCTCGGTTTTGACGCCAACGGCGGCCTGCCCGTTCGATGGGCCTGCGCGCGCCCCCGAGAGTTCTGCGCCCATGGGCTGCTCTACCACAACCTCCTCGGCTGGTGTTACTGACACTGGAAATGAGCTCAATAACATGACATTAGCGAGATCCGCTTACCCGACGGTTCCCGCCACTGCGCTCTCTCGTCCTGGACGTCCTTATGGTTTTCCGGTGTCTCCTGGACACCGACCTGGCCCGCTTGGACCTCCTTGACTTCGACCTCAGGGACCTCCTGGATATCGACCTCAGGGACCTCTTGGATATCGACCTCGGAGCCCTCACCATCGACGACCATGTCCGCAGGCCCAGCCGCTAAGCCAACTATCAAAGCCTGCACATCCTAGAAGTCAACCTTCAGCTCGTACCTGATTCTTCCTGAGCCTCAACTTCCGCAGGCTCCTTCCCTTTATGAGCCTTGCTCTTCCTCGTCTTCTTCTCCGGGCGTCTTGATATACTGGGCGCCACCGTGTCCGCCCGCTCTCTTTTGGGACGCGTCGACGCGCCCGGCTTCTCGCTCTCTGTCCGCTGCTTCTTCGCCGGCTGGCTGGACGCATCGGCAGCTATTACGCCCTCCTGTTTCCTTTTGCTCGCGCGCTTTGGCGCCACGGGCGGTGCTTCTGGAGAGGGCTGCCTCTCTTGTGGCTGGTCCTCTCGCAGATCACGCTCAGCGACCTCCTCGTCTTCCTCGGCCTTTGACTTCACAGCGCGCTTCGAGCGCCGCTGAGGCTTCTCTTCTCCCTGGGGGCTGGACAGCGGACGTGGCGTCAGTGGGCTCTAGGTCATATCATGGCGTGCACGTACGATGGGACCCCCTGCGGGTACTTCTCGATAAGCAAGCGGATGATCTCGACCGTCTTTAAGGTAGCTTTCACGCCCTCGCGCTGTGGAACGCGCGAATACCTGCTGAGTCTAACCATGTTGTACGCCACACAGCGACAAACGCACCTTGGCCACCTTCTGGATCTCGGCACGTTTGAGTGTCTTGAGGTGTGCAGCGTCCATCTTTGAAAGCTTTGGCTAGTAGGATGTGGGAGATAAGTTAGGGAAGTGTGGCGATGCTTTGTTCAGTGGTGGTGGTTGAGAAGAAAGAGTGGGTCAAGGCGCCCGCGCGCCTTTATACCCGGGGAACAATGAACCGAACCACAAGATCAACGTGGCTCGTCTCTTCGTCCGGTGCATGCCCTTGTTTTCCGCTCAATGTGTTTGTCCTTCTGATGTGGAACGCCTATTACAGTTCACATTACATCGCAATGACGAACACTTCATGCCAACTGTCATTGCGTCCAGTGCAAATTGTGGACCATTACAACAGTGTTTATTCATGGAGAAACATCCACTGTTCATCAACCGACGGGGTACAGACACAGCGAAAGCATGATACCTGAGAATATGGGGAGTCTTTACTCGAACTTCAACACCTTCCCTGGTGTTTCAAGTCATTACTGCAAAGTGCATTATTCTCGGCAGGCATCTATCTCACCCTCATGATTCGCCATTCCGCCTCCGTCGGCACATATCTTGCCTGTTTCTCTACTTGCTTCTTCTCACCGCGCAACTTCTGCATCCTTCCTTGAGCTCCTCGATTCTGGGGTCGGCGTCGTCGATGTCCTCGCTACGGTGTTGGGGAGCTTTGCTCTTCAGTTTCGATACGTCAAGCTTCAGCTTCTTGACTTTGGTTGCGGTCCTCACACATGCATATGGCGACTCATCTCCTGGCTAAGGATCGTCAAATAGATTGCTGCGGGATCTTGCCATTTTCCTTTGGTTTCTCCTCCGGAACGCTCGGAGGTGGCTGCCTGGTAGCTTCGTCCACGGATTTTGCTACACTATCTATGTGGCGAAAATTAGCATCGCGCGCCGCGGAAGGCTTTAGGTCGCACTCTGATGCTGAGGCTCGCTTGTCCTGTTATGTGGACTTGAGGGGTGCGTTTCCTCGCTGCGTGTGCTCACCATTCGACTGGGGAGCCACGGGGACTAACCGACGGTGACGCTGAAAAGCGTGATGCAAGCGTGAGGTGGATACCTGTCTCAAGGGATACGCGACTTTTATCGTGATAATGAACGGCTCAAGTACAATGGGCCTTTTCGTTATCAAGCTTGGCCCGCGTGGAGTGATGCGAATTGTGTTTCGTTGACAATAGGTTGCTCCGGGTGTGTTGTCTACTCACATGCCCCTCTTACTGAGGCCGTAGCACGAGTTCTTCGATAGGTAGCATTCATCGCGAACGAGACGAGGACTCGCATGCTACCAGGCTTTAGAGCCACAACTCTGATGGTCCTTCGACTCAATCACTCGTTCACTCGTTCCCTTTATCGAGGTTCAACTTCGCTGCTAGACCTCCAACGACTCAGATTATTTTGCATCCGGTCTAATTGTATGGCAAGATGGCCGAGCGGTCCAAGGCGTGTGACTCAAGCGAAAGCTTGCCTGCTTCAGCGGGTCTTCTCATCTGGGTATCCAGGCGTGGGTTCAAATCCCACTCTTGTCACTTTTCTTTCTTTTGCTTAGGACGACTTCGATAATAATAAATAGTTGTAATAATCATAACAATACCAACTGCATTCTTCCATCCCATAGCTTGCACTATCCACGTCCTCACAAAGCATCTAGACCTTGGCCACAACGCAGGTACCTTGTTTACCACCAGGCAACACTGCCATTGTATATATCATCATGACAATGGTAAGACCTAGATTAATGGTGAGCCGTTAAGTATGTATAGTCTTTGCGCGACGGCAGTGCCGCACACAGACAACTAGGACCGACGAGAACACCTCTGCATGTTTTACCATTGGACCGCCGTGGTACAGTGCCAGGGGCCAGGGCGGCGGGCATTTAATCCTCGTCATCTGAGTCCGCCTCTGACAGAGCCGCGTTGAGCACGGAAAGCACGCTCTCACACTCCGACGCGTCGAGTTGCGATCTCCGGGACGACAAGGTCAATTTATCCTGTTCTTTTCCCTTGTTGGGCCTCCGGATGGTGGTTCTTTTTGCGAGTGACGACGCCGCCTCCGATCCCTCGGAGCGTAATCGCTTGTGCGGCCTCCCTCCTGCTTCGTTCGCCGCGTCAACCTCAGGCCGTGTTCGCTTTTGGCCGCTCTGTGCCACCTTCGTAGGGCCCTTCAACAGACCGGCCAGCGCCTGCACAGTTGCGTCATCGACAGGAAGCCTGCCAACCGCCATCAGGCTTGCCGAAAACACAAGGACTGAGAGTACTCACAATCGCGCTCCTGCTAGCTTCGTGCTGGTAGCCTGGCCTGGGTTGTCGCCACCTGCATCCCGAGCGCTATATGACCAACTAATAAGTAGGTGGCCCGCCAACGACCGGGAGCGACACGCACTGCACTCCGTGTTGCGGGTTTCGTCTTCCCTTCTCAGACTTCCCGGCATCCACGTCCTGGACGATACCCTCGACGCATTCACCCAGCTGCTCTTCCGTCCACAGCGGCTCGATCTTCTGCCAATACAGCAGATAGTGGAGCATCCGGACGCGCGCTCCTCTCTCCTGCGCGATTTGTTTGCGCAGCTCCCGAACCTGGGTCATCTGCTTTTTCGCTGCCTGTCGCAGGAAGCGTGAGCGCTGCAGGTAGCCGTGATTTTTGTCCGACATATCGGCCATCGAATGTGCCGCGCGCCTCAGATCCTTCTCAGTGGCGGGGCCCAGGTGGGCGGCTTGGCGGGCAAGGCGGGCGACCTCGGTTCGCCGACCGGCTGAGTCTGCGCTCGCGTGTCTGGACGGGCGCCGTTGGGCTCGTGGGGCATCAACTGTAGTGGAAGGAGGATCGACCGTCAGACGTGTTGGGTGGCACTGTGAGTAGCACTAAGCCTTACAGTTGATATCCTCGGAGTCCTGGCTCTCTACCGACGCGAAGGAACCATTCATAGGTGGCCTGCTCGGGCCTTCAGGGTTGGCCGCTCTGCTAGGGCCTGCCAGGGATTCTGGCCTGGCTTCTGGACGCATGAATGAATTGAAAGCTTGACGTGCAGTCCGTCTAGCTTTGGGTGAGGTGGCGCTCTTCACAGGTGTGTGATGTCGCGCTTCATTGGATAGAGGGACCGCGTCCGAGGGGCCGATACGACAGCGAGATTCACTCTGTTGAATATGGCTTGGGCTTGGGTCCGAGATGGCCCTGTGGCGTCAGAGGAGGTGAAATGGCGCCCTCAAATGAAGGATTGGAAACCCACGAAGATAGCGCAAGCGGTCGTTCGCGTAGATGTTCAATGGCGACCTCATTCATGCAATCTGTGTCTATATCGTGGGCCTACGACAATGGAATGTTGGCTGTAACATGTAAATAATCCAATTCACCGCCACTCACTTTAACCAGCCTTTGTAAGTCGGTGTGGCCCACAGCTCGAGGTGCGTGAGCATTCATTGTGCGATGTTGAGATTTGAATCTATATCGGTGACAGGTACAGGAGTATTGGAAAAGATGACAGTGGCGGTAGAGAAACGAAACGAAACCGATTGAAGACCCCTGTTTTGGATACAACGCCACTGATGGGAACAATACGCCATGGAGGTCCAAGCGTACATGTGGACGCATTGTTTCTTGTTGTACTTCCTGTGCCTGGAAACACTGGCAAATCTAACAGAGAATATTCCGACCAGTGGTTACGACTGCTTTGGGAAAACAAAAAAGGAGATGATAGTGCACCATCCAGCAGCTCCGACAAGTGCTGAGTCAGTTAGAATTGGGCGTCTGCTTGTATCTTGTGACTGCCTGCCGCAACAACAACTTTCATTATGAGATTCATCGGTAATCGTTGATTGCAAGAAAGCTTTCAGGAGTGAAAGTTGCTCTTGGAAGTGACTGTTCTGTAGTAAGTATGTGTACGACTGACATTCATCTCATTATGATCATGGCACTGTCTGACCTCAAGTGGAGGCCGCTTGCACAAGCCTGCTTCCGGCTATACATCTCCGGACAGTATTGCGACTGCGCCCGCTCAGTGAAAGAACGGAAGGTCATGTCGTTGAATGGGAGGCTCCGTTGAAGTTCTAGAGTACTCAGAGGCCGATATATGTGATATTGAGGCTCGGTACACATACAGATCCTCAAGTCAGCTCATGTATAGCGATAACATTTCGAGCTTCATTGCATCGTATGCGGAAGGACTTCCAAGATATGGATCAAGATGAAAAGAGGATCGTCGCCTTCTCGGCGCCCTGTTGTGACAGTCACAGTGTCATACTCACTTCGAACGCGTGACGCGTCGCGCCAGCCGGCCGAGCTAGGACCCCGGCGAATCCCCCAAGAGCTCTGATCCCGAAAACCCCGAAAAGGGGGCCTCTGGAGCCAAAATCTTACATCTCAAACCCCCGAAACGGGGCCCGGACGGCGGTCAGGTTATGTGCCAGGTGCCCCCGAAACCAGGCGTCCGGGGCGAGGTATGATCCTCGACCCCCGAACATAAGGTCCATCCGGCCTCGGAACGGGTGCCGAAATGTGCCGGAAAGGTACGATGATACCGGTGACGTCTCACTCGATTGCTTCTTGATACCGCTTCGTCGCTATGTTACTTTACTTATCGGTTCTCGATACCAAACTTCATGTAAGTAGGAATTTATAGGTCTAATGATCTTGTGCAAATACAAAGATCCGAAGTAGAGAGATTAGTACCACGTCAATCAGTGGCCTCAGTGTAGTAGTCGGTACTTCTAAATTTATGTACGGCCTTGTGACAATGGTACAATCGCGCGCGCGATTTTTTGCAATTTCTCGCCTTTTTTGCAATATTTAGACGTTAGATCCCATTCACCCCCAAAACTGACCGGAATTAGGCGAGGTTATGTGAAGTTCCCCCGAAATCGACCATGGGCTGACCCCCGGAGGGGGGTCCGCGCGGGATCAGAGCTCTTGGGGGATTCGCCGGGGTCCTGCCGAGCTGCATTGAACGCGTTCGCGCGACTTGGACGCGACAATAACCGCTAACAATCGCTGCTTTATTATATGCAACTAGCTATGCACATATTTGCGGCTGATTTCCAAGTAGACTCTGTTGGAACAACCGGTGCGAACGGCGCGGGGCGCGTTTGTCCACGGGCGTAGCGATGCCCGTAAGGGACAATCGCGTGCGGTACGTACATCGCGCGGGGTCGTTATATACTACGATAGGGGCCTCCGGCCCCCGGCTACTCGCGCGCCCGAGCTTGCGAGCTCGTTCCTGACCGCGCGGGTCAGCGCGTTTCAACAGACTCTGCATCTGCGATGCTGTGTACGTTCGAACTTGGACGATCTCTCAGGCTTGAACTGAAGGGCCATCGGCAGGTCTGCATGTCTCATTCACGCATTTTGTGCTTCATTTGATGTTTCCATCGGCGCGATTTGTTTACTCCGAGGGTGATTATACTTTGCAGCCTCCTTGTGGGCCTCAAGGCGAAATTGTCGAGGATACTGGTATGGTTTACTCAACACATTTTTCGTTCTATGGAGCATCGACAGTAACGCTTACGAGGAAGAGCAATGACAACGAAGCAGACCACGCTTCTGTTCTTGTATCAGCGTCCGATATATATGCCAATTATATGCTCGGAGAATGCCCCTCTATTGTGATTCTCTTGTGGCTGTGTCGCCGAGTATTGAGCCAACCCACCCACAGGCATCAGAGAACCCTCTGTTTCCTGTAGAATTGTTGGAGCTAACAACTGACGGCGCTGGAACAGCCGCATGGCGGGATGCTGCAAGGTGCGTAGTCGTACGACCTCGTTTCGAGAGCCGAGCTCAACTGCCAGTCTGTGACACAGGCTTGCATAGTTATGCACTCTTGATCTCTGTCTTTGCACATAGAACTAAGCATCGCGACGGTTAGATGGATGACATTCGCGTCGCACGTAACAGCAGATCTGTGTCGTCCATCGGCGCGTCGGTAGCGAGATGGGATTGCAGTGCATGCGACACTTCCGCCGGGTACGGGACAGATGCATCAGACATAATCACCACAGCCTTGATGGCCGTATGATCATCGGCGACCCCGATCGCCCTGCGGTCTCGTAATGGCTTTGCTCGGTAACCAGACGTGCTGTAACTCATCCGTCTTCTCCTACTGCAGATTGACGACATTGGCTGCCTCCCTCCGACGTTTCAGCGCGCTGAGGCATCAGATCTGCGCCCGGTCGTTCCTGTCAAAATGTGCCGCACATCGGCTATGAAGCGAGCATATTCTTCCTCATGAATGTCAGCATTCTCGCCAATTCACGGCCGGTTCCACTAGCCTCGTGAGCACACGTTTGACCCGTACTGTTCGGCTGTCCGCGATCTCGATATGTCGTGCTGCTTCCGCTGGCACTTGCTGTACATCATTTTCTGTGGTCGCCGGGAAGCCCTCGCTGTCACGAAACGTGATTGCTCAAATGTATCGGGTTCCACGCTGACAATTCTAGGTCTCCGGACCACACTCGCCCGATACGCCTTGTGAAATCGAGATATATGCGGTATGTTTGGTCCTCCGCTCGTTGTGCAAATCCCGAGCCTGACAAGGTCACCGGGATGCCATTATGAGACGGCGTTCTGTATACGCTACTCATCTATAACATGCGCTCATCCTTGACGGGATCAATGTGTCTCAGTCACGACATAGCTGTCAATTTGATCAGTTCAAAGCATCTGGATTGAACGGAGGGAGAAGATTTATGTGTCTAGTCCTTGCCTCCATTTCCATTTAGTCCTGACAACTGCATCAAGCAGCGTCAACCAGCCAACAAGACTGAGCAGCCGAGGCCTCGGACGCGCATTGTGCTTTCTGCGGCGCAGTGCGTCAATCGTAGGTTCTATCCATGAGAGACGCCGTCAATGTAGTCGACGTTGCGGTCATTGGTAGTGATGGCGGAAAAATCGAGGGACAGGTCTTTCTTCTCGCACGGCCGCCGTTCATACGCTTACCACGGAGGCATTCCAGGCTCTCGGTGTCATGGGAGTATCCGACATCTGTTCAGATGCGCACGAAGCATCTCAACGTCAGGGGAATATAAAGCTCACACCTGTGCCTCGGGTACTGCGCGTGTGCCCGATCATGCAGGGCCGATAGCAAGGCAGGTAACTGCAACCCGTGATGTCCGCCTACGAGAGCATCGGTTGCCGTGTGCAGCATGATTTCGAGGACAAGGTGCTACAGGTATGACAAATTGTAGCAGTTGGTGCGTGTATAGATGTCATTGACGAGAGACTTGTAACTTGTGGTACGGGTGAGTGTTGCGATGCTATCCGCTCTAGTTCGAATGATCCCAGTCGGCGATGCATTATCCGACGCGTTCCGCAGAATGTCTGTAGCGCGTAGGGACTGAACTTGCGCATGTTGCTGAACATCTGCATTGGTAGAAGTCAAACGCCTTTGACCAAGTCTCCCTGGACACGAAGACGGGGTGGCGGAGCAGCACAATGTTCCTTTATCGCAGTGTTTAAAGGACAACAGACACACCTGGGCGTCGCCAATCAACATAGTTGTCAATGCGACAAGTGCCAGGTCACGCATAGAGCCACGATGATACTTGAGGCAATATACGATGCGCTCCTAGGTTCCCAGGTTTGGAGGTTAGACTGACTGTACCTGGCGACATCTCGAAACGCTCACAGGGTGTCAATTTATCGCGACGCGAACTACGAAGACCCGTTGGATAGACTAGCCGTCACATCTCAAGGATCGTGATGACATTCCCAAAAAAGAGCAAGGCAGGTATCACAGCCACTGTATGGATGCGAGGGAAGCGTAATGATTCGCTTGCTTGGTGGCACTAACTGGATATTTAATCGTTTTCGCGGACCAACGTGTGGCCTTCCGGCAGGAAGGCTCAACAGTGAGGACGGTGGGTGCGTAGGTATTGGCATTGTACCAATGCCAATGCATGAGCCCTGCAATCCAATACTGATGTGTACGCTAACCTGGAACAGGTTATATCGCGATCTCCGTCTTTAACGATGACGGATGCCATCCTGACCGCCGGATACGTATGTTTCTGCAACCCTTGCACAGCTTTTCTTACTGAAAGAATATCAGATGAATTCGCTGCGCGACTGCAGACCACCAACCTACCTGGAGTACACGCCATTCAAACTAACCTCCCATCCCTCAACGACGTTGATGGAGCCTCCAGCCAGATACGTATAAGCGCGAGACATGGATCGCCAAACTCCGCGTCAGAGCAAAGGGCGAATCTGGATGGTCGTACGGCCCTGGCCTGAATACGGGTCTGCAATCCTGACACGATGAATGAGTGCGACAATTCCCTATCCTTTGTGGCCGCTTTTCTTGACTTCGATCGGTGGTACAGGCAATACAAAAGCAGTTCATAATGTCTGGGAGGTTGTCGCCGTACGAGCTGGACGAGTTGCTACTGTCGGAGAAGACTACGTAAGGGACTCCAAGTCTGCTCGAGTCCATGCGGTCTGCTAACCATGAGAGGTAGTTTAGATGTCGTAAAGTCACGTCCAGACCTGGTGTTCAGAGGGGTACGTGGTATACACATGTCCTGCGCGGGCATTTAAATCTGCTCGTTAGACCAGATCGTGCTAACTCTATTGCTGTTGATGAGCGCACGCTGACTTGCTCTGCAGTGTGATGTACTTGTTTGCTAAGTACCCTCTGCCGCGGGTTAGCCTGGACGTTCACCATGAATCGGCACCATTCTACATGAGACGCAGGAACGAGATGGAAGGCCCAGAAGGTACCAGATAGCTTATGGTGGGTAGGTTTCGCAAGCTAGCCATCCTGCTCCTGATGACGCTACTTCGCACTTGTTGGTCTCCTCGCGACAACTTGCAGTCTAAGGACGTCAACACAAGTGATAGCAGTCGTTCATCAATCGTCAAATGGGTTGCGCTGCTTGTTGACAGCGAGTGGGCCCGTCTCGACATGCCTATCATCCGTGCTCCGTCTGTCTGATTGCACGCAGCCCTGTATGCACGCACATTGATCTGCCTCTACTCAATTGATCTACACTGTGCACATTGTCTGCATTGCACGGTACTCGCTATCGCACAGCCCGGTCGCGACGGCGTGATCGCCGCCCCGAAGAAACTGGAGAGCCACGCGCATCAACCACTGGGGCCATGCACTTCGCACATGAAGGGGACGGGGAACTCTCAAGTTTGCTTGCCCGGCAGCTTGGCGTGGACTTCTCTATCAATCTGGCGCCTCGTGATGGGCTCTCGAAGCCCATTCATTGAGCGTCGTCCCATGGCCGCATTCTACGGTACAACTTTCATGCATCCATTGAACCTGCCATGATGGAGTGCTCTGTTCACCGTGTTTGCATGAAGCTTGTTTCGCGCTCCTGAGAAGTCACCCTCCATACCTGGCCGCACGACGAGCAGGATCAGGTCTCTTCTCGTCGGGACAAACACTGGATCTTGCGAAAGGTTATAGTTCCGCACTTATGTCGCGACGTAGTGTGAGGGCGCAGGGCGATAGCGTCGTCGCCTCGACGATGTCCGAACATCGCAGTATGCGTATGCACTGCGCAGGCGCAACTAGGGTCTTTCAGGGCCCCCTAACGCCTATCCTTTTATCCTGGGTTTGGCCCGGCGGTTTGCACATGAGATTTGTTGTCAGCTTCGGGGGCGGCAATCGTGGCAGAGAGACGAGTATGGGAAGAAAGACGAAGCACCGGACGGCATCAACGTGCTGACCGAGATTCCTTGAAGGTGTCAGAGAAAGCCCGCTATTGCTTCCGTTGCCCTCGCTCGTGATCACAAGATAGCATGCCGTGTGGTCCAGACCAGTATGCTCTCGACACTTGAAGGTCTCCCTGAGCACCGCGATCTCTTCTGTTCCATGTATAGCAGGCCACCAGTCAGCACTGCAGCCCTTAATAGCTCTTCGCCATAGATGTCGTACATCGGACCACAGTACTGAAATCAAGTCATTGCGATCCACATTAAGCTCATTCTGATTAAGCAACGCTGCACCAGGGCTACAGAAGCATGCCATATACAATGACACATGGTCCAAGCTTCCTGCCTTGTCATTGACTTGGGTAGCAGCACATGGCACTGTCCTAGGGAACACAATAACCCATAAGCACCCGGCCTTGGTCACTACCGATTGAGAAGACAACGGATTATAAGGCGATCCCCAATGGGCCAGTACCTACAAGGTCATGAATCGATAACATCCGTATAAATTGCCAATCTGAGGTTATTCAGTTGATGAGCTCGTAGATGCGGTCCTCATATTCTCGGCCTACTATTGTCATCAAGCGACGACAACTATAAGGGCCAAGCCATCGAACACAGCCAAGGCTTTGCACAAGGACCGGGTGACTCACATGGCATAAGGCCCTGGATCGTAGTTGGTAGTTAGTTACAAGGTCGGGCAGATGGCGCTACACTCAGCTTGAAGGTGATCGCGTGGCACGTGTCATAGCCCAGGGGGATAGCATGATCATGATGCAGGTAGAAAGAACACGAGTACATGGATAGCACTACCAAGTGGCGTCCTGATGCGGCGTTTGAGAGTCTCGACACTATGCGTAGACTCAACCGAGATCTCATCGATATGAAGGTGGGAGGTCCACAATTGATCACAGCCGACGGGCACTCTATGGACATAAGCACCTAATACTTACATTCGTTTACCAAATCACTGTCTTCTCTGACATTGGACGAATTGTAACCGCAGCAGCGTTGTGAGATAGGCAGGAACCAACATTCCAATCGTGATTGACATTCGGATCTCGCTGCAGTCTGGCGGTTCCCTAAGCTATGACTATTCAGTAGCTCGTCATCCATAGAATGAGACGGATCCACAGACGGTTGGGTGATAAGTGATACAAGCTCAGACTGCACCTAGCGACACTTCAGGCTGCTGTTCAGATTGCCCAACGCGGATCTCGTGTTCAGTCTCCAGAAGTCCTCTTCACATTCGCAGATCGTCTATGAACGCAACACCGCCCTCAAATCTGTACGAATGAGCACGTACATATACCGGTTCGTGGCGTCTTGAAGCCGTATGGCAACAGGTGACATGTGAAGGGCCACATCAAAGTCCCTCGAACGCCAATGCTGGCAAGCACTTCCGTGCACGTTGCTACTGGCTTCCATTTTGACATGAATACATTACCGCGAATCAATGAAATGGCGACTTTATGGCGCGAGAGGACTGGGTGCCGCTGATGAGAGGCAGATAGGCCCAGTGACGAGAACGACGACAGAGTGAAGATCGACGACGGGTTGCCTAGTGAGACATGAGCAGCCGCAGACATCTCAGGCTTTTGCGAAGACAGTAACATATTGAGCGTAGCGCAGAGATAGGACCTTGTGCCTTGCCGAGTCTTCCGGAAGGTAAGAAGTCGATCTACCCGTGTCAGTATACGTCCGTTTCCGGCGAGTAATGGACACATGGGAGACCCATACCGAATAAGGCAAAAAGGCTCGTTCCCAGTTGCTCCAGGTGACATCATGCACAGTCAGCCCGCATCGATGACATTCTGGTCATGAGTTCCAAAGTAAGGCTGTACTGAGGCGTAATCGAGAGTCCACCATAGATAGGTCCACGACGTATATCGCGTCATGGGGAACAAATCCATCCTTGGTGCTGGCGAAGTGCTGTGGGATTCACGCCCATTGTGCGATACGGGGGAAGATTCGCGAATGAGGATGGCCCAATAGCTAACGCTGACCGTCGTGAGAGAGCAGCTCACGTTCTGTCCATGCGCTATATGTAGGCGTCCAATAGACAAAGTATAGCGCATCTTAAACGACGTGAAATGATCGCGCAGTCTGTGGAATTAGCTAGTGTCTAAGGACACATCACAGCCTCCAAAGACGGCCGGATGCCTAGAAATGGCCGCGGAGCGCTATACGGGACGCCATGCCCACTATGACGGTGTTCGGGCGTCGACGAGCGCGGTGTTCGCCTGCATAACTTGGTCCGACTTTCTCAGGGAATGATTCTGCCGCCCTCAAACGCCCACAAGGGTGTAGAAGGCGGTAATCAGGGGGCGTTTCGTACCAGCACGTACAACCAGCGCCAGTTCCATGCTGTGGGATCGGACATGTGGTGGGTCAAGGCTAATTCCCCAACGGTCCGCTTCAGATTGCAGGCGGACGGCCTGAATATGAAAATGAAAAATAAATCACGGAAGCTGCGCAGATTTTGCCCCTTGGGCACAATGCCTACAGTGCAGCAGCAGGCAGTAGCGACTTTGCACAGCCTCCGCATCACTAACCTATCGGATCCGCACAAAGACAATGCAAGCCGAAGGACCTGGGTCATCCGCGCAGTATGAAAGGAGCAATGAGAGGGACCGAGGTTCGCAAGCGGCGCCGATCGTGTCTTCCTGGAGCACATCTGCTAATTCAGGACATCGCAGCATGTGAGAGGAGTCTGAGAGTGCTCAGAACGCACCGCACCCCAGAACCCAGGCCAATTGGGCCCCGCGCAATTGGCGCGGCGAAGCACTGCATGGCTTTGCGGCGTATACGGTCAAAGGGGCACGGAGTATGCACGGGGCGCATGTTCCGCGCCCAAGGCCCGTCCGGGGATGGACGGCATGCTTGCACAGCGCACAGGGCCTCGGACAATCACCGCGCTGTGCGCGTCGCACCCTGCGACGCGTTCCCTATGTCTGTGGCGGCCGCACACGAGCTCAGAAGACGCATGAGTGGGTGCGCGCGCGCCACGGGGAGGGTGTGCCCGGGCGGCCAAAGGCGAAAGAACTTTGCAGATATCAAGCCGACGGTATGTATGAAGTTTGCAGGAAGATGCGTGTGGAGAAGCTCGAGCGCGAGACGGAGCGCAGGTCGGGTGTTTTGGGACATCACCTTTGGTGTTAGACTCCGTGCCGGGGGCTGGGCGTCCGGATAAAGGCGGCGGCGGCGTTTCCGGACGGGCGGAAGGGCAAGCGGACAAGTCTTCAAAGAGCAGTAAGATCCAAGACGATGATGGGAAATAGGGCACGGGAAGACAGGCGCCAATATACCGAGACAGCACATGACGAACAGTCATGTGAAGCCGCAACCTGGGAACGGGCCTGGGAACGTCTCGATGCTTCGATCAGGCAACGTCAGAGGCGTCCGACTTGTCTCCATCGCAGGGCCGCAATCAGGGCACGATAGAACGATATGTCGGATATCTACGACCAGCGGGCATCCACGGAGTCGACGCGCGCTCGATCGGTCAACACCTGGAGGTCCACTGGGATATTGTGGGTCACCGTGGGGTGGTGGTGTAATGGAGATTGGGGTCATTGTGGGGCACTGAGTGTCCACACCGGTGTACAGAGCACGATTCGGCGACCGAGGATAACCACCTTCGGCGGATAGCAGTCATATCCAGATATGCGGGAGGCAATCATCATCTGTCCAGACCAGAGAAGCATGACGAAAGGGTGACGAGGGGGAGAATGATGAATGATTGGGCGCCCGTTCTAGGACAGATGCAATAGATGCATAACCCTTTATGAAGCGCCGATGTACCATAAGCGTGTATTCGGAAACGATGGAGGCCGCGAGCGCGGGTCGTATGCATCTATCAGCGCTCGGGGAATGCAATTTGTGTGGAATGGTGGATTCCTGTGGCATCGGTGAAGTATACGGATATACGTCTTGAAATGCAATAAGTGTCTAGCGACGTCCATGAGCGGATGTCAGTGGTTGATAAGACAAATTGTACCGACGCAAATCATGGCAGTGATCTTACCTACGACCACGCCCGCAACCATTGAAACACCCGATGACAGAAACGAGAGATCGCACCTCGGTAAAACTTGGACAGCGCAATCTCGTTCATGACATGTATCATAGCAAATTTCCTAAGTTATGTCAAGGTGTAGCTTGTCTGCAAGAGAAACATTCTTACACACTCACATGGAGGGATGCCGTACATCACCGTGTAGGCGCCCGATGACGCAGGGGCGCATGACCTAGAAATGACTGGCCGCGACCTTTTCGCAGAATCGAGCAGGGTCTTCGGGCTTGCACTAGATGTGCAGCAGCTTCGCACACGCGGGGGAAGATGCGAGGACGCGTGTCGAATCATGCCATGCCTATTTGTTGCAGGACACAGGCTGTAGCTAACTCGGGTCCAGCACGTCCACCAGCAGCTCCAGGAATTCAGAACTCAATGGCGGATGCACAGCATTTTCGTAGCATGGGACATGCGTTTCCAAGAGCACGCACGTCAGACGTCCGACTGGGCACCAGTCGGGATATTTTTGACTGAAAGGCGCGGAGGACACAACTCAGTTGTGGGCATGCGTGAGCTGCGCAGTTAGAGTGGGCTCGTCATCAGTTACTTCACGTATCAGAATCCACGCACGGGAGGCAGATCGGCCGACCGGATAGAGCGAGAAGGCAGTAGAAAATTGGAGCGAGACACTGTGCAGCGGCCGGCAGCTGTACCGCTTTGTGGCATGGCCTAATGCAGGATTATGGCACACTAAGCTTTGAAGCTCCAGGAGCCCCGAGCCCAGAATCGGAACTGTGCACCGTCCGAGGTCTAGGATCGCATAGCGTTAACGTGAGCGGAGGCCGCGAGCTGCCGCCGGAAATTGTATAGAATTGCATTCGCAGAGACGAGAAGGTCCGAGAGGCAAGGTCCGCCAGGATGCAATGCATTCTATCTGGACTGTGGCAGACTGGGAGAGAATCAGAAGAAGAGACATGATAGAGGCACGATATGGAGCACTGGCTGCAGCTTGCGGGCCCCATGCATGGCTGCAGATGGCAGTCTCGCGCATACGTACAGATGAGTATAGATTTCATGAGCTACTCAGACAGGCAGGCGAGGACGTCACGAGAACGCGTCCAAGGCCACTGATGCCGGCGAGATGAGAATTTCAGAAGCCGCGTGCGCGCACCTGATGACACGCCTGCCGTACTTGGCTGGGTGCGAGCGTGTACAGTACAAGCCTTTTTCTGCCTGTCTATTTGTATTGAAATTTGCGTGTCGTGTGTGGCAGTCATATGATGGGATAAACGTAGCAACAAATATCCCGAAGATGGTAGTGGCGGCGGCGGCGGCGTAGTGCAGAGTGGGCGCCACCAGTGGCCACAGCGGAGTTGGTCGGAGTACATACTGGCGCCTAGTTCCGCACGTGAATCTCTCTGCCTTTGTCGTTGTCGTCAGTACCAGCCGTGCTATCCAATAACTCTGTTGCATCGCACTCTGCTCTGCGGCAAAGATCTCAAGCTTAGGATGCTCTCACCCCATTCCGCAAGAAAGCTGCGCCAAAGAAACGAGAAACACTGTGTATACCGGACCTCAAGGAGCCACTCGAGAAACTTTGTGTTTTGACGAATAGCTGGTGAGGTGCATTAGATATCTTCTCATAATGCAGAAATATATAGCGTGTTTTGAGGCCAGTCAAAGGTCATCGACGCCAAGTGTCTATGACTGCATGCAAAATACTTTAGAATTTCAGTACTATGGGCTATCCTCTAGAGTATTCAATCCAAAAGCGAGTCAAACATGCGGACTGACAACATTTCTGTCTCTCAATTAGAAATCGCGCGCATATAGCCAAGTCAAGGGCAGCGGACGCGCAGTACTCATCGCGATCAGGATTAAGACGTATAACGCGTCAGGACGCGTCGGGTCACGAGGTGCAACCTCCGAGGCTGCATTTTGACACTCCGACACCTGATTCGGTTGTGGCGCACGTGAGTATGTGGCGGTGGCGCCTACGCACGCAACGGGTGTTGTTTGCTCAACAAGCCCAAGCGGAGCGGCCCAAGGTCATTGTGCTACGGGTGTCACAAACGCATACCCATCGATCTGCGCTTTGAAACGCTTGCAGCGTCCGAGGAGAGGCAGACGTCGGACTTCGTTCGCGATTTGTGTCGCTGTGCATATGATGGTGGCACCAGCCTGCGACAGGCATCCCGACTCGGACCAAGCGGATGGAGGATCACGCTTCAATGCTTTGATCGTCAGACAGCGGGCATGGACACTGGACGGGCCCGATCGCGACTGCTCGACCAGGGCTGTGCGCTCAGACGTCGGCCTACTCGCGGTCCAAATTTGGCAGGCGAGGCTCTGACCAGGCGCGGCCAGCTCCGCGTGTGGCGGAAGTTGCCTATAATGGGGCGGAAGCGGAGGCGGAGACGCCACAAGCGCGCGCTTTGTGTATTACCTCATTATGCGAGGTGGCGTCCAAACAAGCTGTGCCTTTGTCAGGGGAGTTATACAAAAGGGCGATGCATAGCGCAACTAGCTCCGTCTACCTCTCGGTTTTCTCTCTGCGCCACCACTTATTCAATTCTGCGACGACGACGCTGCGTCTTTGCATCCCGCCCCGCCAACCTACATTGACCGCGGCGATAAGAGCGCCCGTGATAACTGCCTCGAGGATAGTTGCCGTCTGCAGACAGATTCATTTAAGCCGCGCCATGCAGCAGCCGCGTTCAGAGACATCCGGAGACAGAGTCGCACGGTGAGTCCGAATATTCTTGGGAAGGAGCGCTACCTGTTGGGGGGACGCCGGTGCCTTTCGGCAGGAACACGAGGCAGTAGCCGGATCATTTGCCGAGGGAGGCGAAATTGGGAACCCGGGGGCATGGATCATCGCGAGACTTTTTTTTTCAAGACTCTGCAATTCTTCTGATTTGGGGGTGTTGTGCCCGGTGATGCCGATATATCTCGCCCGTGCCACGCCCAGCGTCCCCTCGCTCCCATGCGCCTTCAAGGTTTCAGAAGTCCTGTAGCCGGATCTCCTTCTTTTAGAGCACACTTACTTATAATATCGGCACCTCTCCAGGCCCTCCCGAATTCCCAACGGTACCATTGTGCCCCAGCGCCAGCCTGTCCCCGTCGACGTTGACCGACATTCTTCCTCTCGCCCCCGCCCCCCGCTCATGGCCGCTGTCTCAGGCCCCCCCGTCGCTCGCCATCCGTCGCCCTTCCGCAGGGCAAGTAAGGTCGCGAGTTCGTCGAGAGCAGCGGCGCCCACGGCACATGCGATTGTGAGTCGCCCTGTTCTGACGTAGCAAGTATGGCGGACCACTGACGCCCGACCCTAGCCCGACCCTTACTACGGGCACGAGGAGACCGCCAAGCTGTGCGGGCGATTCGTCACCCACCTGTTCGCATGTCCGGACCTGCCCCCCCTCTCGACGGCGCAGCCGCCTGCGCCGTCGCCGCCCCTCGCCTTGTTCATCGCCTACGCCCTGCATCGCACAAGGCTGCACGCCTCGGTGACGTTTGCCGCCCTGTACCTGCTCCAGCGGCTAAAAGCCCGGTTCCCCGCGGCGCGCGGGTCCTCGGGGCACCGACTCTTCATCTCGGCCTTCATGATCGCCTCCAAGGTCATCTGCGACGACACGTACTCGAACAAGAGCTGGTCCATCGTCGGGCAGGGCATGTTCGCGCTGCGCGAGATCAACCAGATGGAGCGCGAGATGTGCAGCTACCTCGAGTGGCAGCTCAACATCGACCCGAACGCGCTCAAGGAGTTCGAGCAGAAGGTGCGCCGCGACTTCAAGGGCCAGGGCCCGTACCCCACCTACGTCCTCCCCTCGCCCGCGCCCACGCCCGTCCCCGGCACGACGCCCTACTCGTCCTCGGGCGCGGTCTCGATGCCGCCCACCTTCGCGCGCACCGGCGCCGCCGCCGCCGTGCCGTCCACGTCGCCGCCGAAGCCGATCCCGCCGCCGATGGCCGCGCCCACGGCGTACCCGTCCCCGCCGACGTCGCCCGACACGCCCGACACCCCGGAGGCGTCGTACTCGACGTCGACGTCGCCCGCGAGCACCGCGCCGCCGTCGACGCCGCCCGGGTACGTGGACGACACTGTGCGGATCGTGTCGACGAGCACGATGGGCGCGCCCGCGGCGATCGCGCATCGCATACACAAGCCGGCGCCGGCGCCGTCGCTGTCGTCGGCGGCGTATCCGCGCGTAGAGGCGCGCGAGGTGGAGTCCGCGTCCGCGCTGAAGAAGTCCGGCAAGTGCTCGAGCGATCTGTTCGCGCGGGCGACGCCCTGCATCTGGTAGATGAGTGTTCGGTTCTCGATTTGCGCTGTGTTCTTTCTCGCCCCTGCGCGGCGTCGCGCTTCCTATTTCGCCGCTGCGCGCCCCTCATTGCTTGGGCTGTGGACCCTGTTAAGCTATACCCTTCCATTTGTGATTTTATACATTGCTTGTTCATCGGGGACCGCGGCGTATTCATGGTCTGTCCAGCATTACCATCGGCTTTCTTTGCATGCACATACCTGAGCATATGTTGTAACATAGGCATACCTATCTATAGTATTGCTGTACACTGCTTAGCCATAGGCATAAAATATCTTACTGACTATACAAAATAAAAAGGGCTAAACTAAACATCTATCTCGTTGCGGTGGGATTAGAGTGTGCGCGCGCGAGGACGCTGGCAGTGATAGGCTTCCGGTGGTCCTGGTGCCGGGTGGCGGTGGCTTGTCGCTTCCATGTTCCTAGGATTGATAGTGGACTATCGTGTCTTTCTTTGCACGAGGCGGCGGCAGTCAACACGAGCGAGACGACGCTTCGCGGGAGAGGCAATGGCGGTATACGGTTCGAGAGTACGCCCGTCCTCGGCTGAGACACAGCTCGTGATTGCTCGCGTTCCATGCCAGTGTCTCGCCTTGCGACCACCGGTGACTGCAGGCGGAGCCAAAGCTATTACGCTATCGTCAGGCCACTTATCGACCTGCGCAATGCATGACATACGACGTGCGCGGCGGGCGACGCCAGGGACGGCTGTCTGGGTGCGAGCCGCCCTCTTACTAGCGCGCCGCAGGAGAGCCATCTCAGGCCCATCGATGGCGGATGTGCGGCGCGATCGGTCTAAGGCGCCGCTGTCTGCGACGCTAGGTGGCTGGCACGCTACAGCGGCCCAGCGGCGGCCATCTCGCCCGCCTTGGCCCATTCGAGGCACGCCCGCGCGCGGCAATGCACACGCTTTCCTGTCCCTCGCGGGCGTGCCAACGATCAGCCGCGGCAGCCTCGCAACCTGTCTGCCCAAGAGCGTCAGGCTCGTCGTCAAATATGTCAATGGTGAACGTTTAACCGCCGCCTCGCCATAACGAGGGGGCAGCGCGCGATCGGAACAGCCAGAGCTCTGTGTCCGCGTCTGCGTGTGCGCCCGCGTCCGTTCGCGTCTGCTTCCGCCCTTCTGCTTCTACCCCGCCCCCGGGCGGGTATGCCACTTCTCCACCCGATCTGTGGTGAGCGAGTGCGGCAGCACCCACATCGCCTTGCGCGCCTCGATCGATTCGGGTTTGGGTTTTGCCTGGGGCGTCGCCGATGGAAGCAGCGTTTGTGCGCACGCGTGACGACGACTGCCCGGGCCCTCGCGTTTGTCAGTATCGTGTCTATCATGCAACCGCTCCCGCCGGGGCAAGGAGAGAGACACTTCCGCGGCATCTTCTGGGCCGCACGTGTGTTCCATCGGAAGGGGTGTCTGATATGGTGGGGATCTTCCAGGCGCGGGCCCAAGCTTCCTGTTGTCGCCTCCGCCTTTGTGCTACGACGACCCCCTGCCCCACACTCGACTCCTACCCGATCATGCATGATCACTCTCCCCGGTCCGGGACGGTCGTCCTCCTCAGCCCCTTCGCACAGCTCCAGCTGCACACAAGTGGACTGTCTCCAATCCATGGAGCGACCCTCGTTTGATATGCCAGCCGCAAATGATGCGCCGTCCGTGGACCTGTTCCACATATCCGTGGCTGCCATCGCGCACGCACCCGAGCGAGACAGCTCTCCGAGAACAGCAAATGAGATGCATTCAAGTGCGCGTCCAGAGAAGACGCCGCAAACCCCATCCTCTTCCTAGCCATATCCAAACTCCGCCCCCTGTCACACCGGCGCGATGCCTCTCACATTCACATTCCTATCTGCCACGTCCGACAGCCGCGCGCTCGCGCGGCAGTAGTGAGTCCCTCCATGTCCTCTTCCTTTTGTTCGCTGCTCGGGACGTGAGACTGCCCGCATGCGCCCCGGTATCACGTCGGATGTCTGTGTGTCTCTATGTTCTCCCCGCGCCAAAGGGCATGCGTCCATTCCGACGTGGCCCGCGTGCCGCCCCTGCGACTGTCTGCCCACCGTCTTTGTGTCCGACTCGACAGACGGGATGGCGTGCATTGTACGTGTTGCAGGAACCCTTGTGTCCTGACGCATGCACGGACGCAATGGTCCCCCGGACGACAATGCGGTCCCAGGATAGGTGTGTGCGCGCCCACACCCTCGTACGGATCGCACGACCCACACCGCCTGCCTCACACAGGGTCGCAAGCGGATGCGCAGGGCCACCGCTGGCAAGTAAGCATAACAATGGTCTTCGTCCGCCATCCTATCCGCTGCGCTACTGCCATCAGCGCCCTGGCGACGCCCCGCCGACCCGCATTCCTATGTCAAAGACTCAAACGTCAAGGGGCTACGTCTTCAGAAGCCCCCCGTAACGAGTTCGCCGCTCAATGCGCCGCATAATGCACGCGCAGGACGACCGCACAGGTGACGTTCGACCCCATACCCTAATAGGCGACGAACCGCGGTGAAGCAACAGCACAGCATGCTGCCGCTGTCGCTCCGCAACCCACACGGCCTGCGGGTCCTGTCACACAAGTGTCCCCCGTCATCACCCTCGACGTGCGTCGCTGCCAGCAGGCCTCTCGCATGCGTCCCAGCAGCACGATCACCGACACACCGCGCGCATCGCCATCGCCATCACGCTCTCAGGCGCAAACACAGCACACAGACAGAGGCAGCGCCGCGGGCCTACAGCGTTTCTGCCATGTATGCATCGCGCAGGTGAGAGAAAGGGCCTCCCCCATGTCCAGAGTCGCACCGCAGTCCATGTCTAAGTCTAAAGCGAATATGACTGTGAGAGCGCCCCACATCCCCAGCCGCCCTGCGCATGTCATATATCGAGGTGCACGCCTGCTATCCTGCGTTGGGGCCCGCGTCCGGATGGCCCGCCGTGCGCGGTAGGGTTGGGGGCTGGGAGCCCTGTGTTGCGCCTGCGGAAAGGCTATCCCACGCGCGCGTGCTTCGCTGCTGCGCGGACGTAATGGACGGGCCCTCGTGCTCGTGGCTGGCTGGGTGGTCGGATGGTGTCTTGGAGTCTCTCAGTGCTCGGGGTAACGAAGCACCCCTTAGTAGCGCGGCTCGTGATCGAGCGGGCGGCGCGATCGCGCCGCCGAGCTTCAGTCGCCTTGCGATCTGCTGCAGGCCGCGCACGGCTCCGTCCCAGCGACCCCGCGCGCATCCGGGATCCAAGTCAGGTCACGTCAAGCACTGCATGCGCGATCGAGAGGGCGGCACGGATCAGCCCTCGACCACACGGAACATCTGCCCGTCTGTACTGTCTATCGGGCATATGACCCACGATGACGCAGCCGGCCTGCGCCGTATGTATGAGCGGTGGGCAATTGATTCGGCCTCGTTGCTGCACGCTGCGCGCTTGTACAGCCGGGCAGGTCGTGAACGCCCGCACGCGAGCCCGGGCCCTCGTTCTGCCGCGAAGCGGGAAGCGGGAGGCTGCTGAGAGACGCTATCTGACTGACGTCTGTCCGCAGCCTCGATCGCCCGCACATGCGCAGGCACTTGCCAGGACGGGATAGGATCGGGGTCCTGTGGTGCGTTGTATGCGTCTTCTGCGGTGTGCTGGCGAGGCTGTGATGCTCGGGCCAAATGCGATATACTTGCGCGGCGGTGGTACTGTGCGGCTGTGGAGGAGCAACGAGGCAGATACGCGTCCGCGTCTCCTGGTAACTTACATGTCTTTCTTTGTGCACTGTGAGAGCAGGTTACGGCACAGGGAACGTTCGCTCTCCAGAGCGCTCAACGGCGGCGATAGTAGGGCAGGATATGACTCTGGCCGTCATATGAGCTATGAGCCTGGGTCACGCAGGGAGCGAAGGAGCGCCGAATGCGGACAATTGGGCATCGTGATTCTATGCGCAGAACGCTTAGGCGGCGTCTCGTATCTGCCTCTTGTGTCTGTCTTCTTCGTGCTACTCAGGGACGCCTGCAGCGGCCCTGGCGACTCTGAACCGTCCGTGGAAGCGACATATAGGAGATAGGTGCGCCGGCGGCACGTCATGCGTTGTCTCGCGCGAACAATAGTGCCCATCGTAGATAGCAGAATTAACGGATTACAAGATAGCGCGGCAGGTCTCCACGACTGCGGGTCCCCTAGCGCGATTGCGCCTGCGATGCGAACTTCTGAGGCTGTGCGGCGGGGAATGCAGATGCAGATATGATGCATATGACGGGTGCGATCAAGCAACGTGCAGATCCAACCCGACCTGGGGAAAAGCGCACTGCCGCTTTGGGCGCGCGATGTTCTGGGAAGCTTGTGTATGAGTGGTGCGGCTTTGGGGGAAGACGTGGCCTTGAGGCCTGCGCGTGCGCGGTGCAGTAAGCCGAAGACGAGGGGATCAGATTCAAGGTCCCCGTGCGCTTCCTCGGCGCGCCGTGACATTGACGGTTCTGCCAGAGTGTTGCGTGCGGGCGTGCGGGCCGACGCGGGGCGCAACGTGCAGCAGGACGTGGGCCGTTGTTAGTGGTTTGCGGTGTGTGTATCATCATGTCGAGGCTGGCGCAGCAGCGTGGATCAGAGCGTCGGGGGGGACACTTGCAGTAATGCTATGAACACACATGCGCTGTTGACAGAAACTCTAAACAATGTGGGTGATGCATGTGCGCGAGCCAGATGTAGGTTCTGTAGCAGGTGTATGAAATAGACTTGGGAATCGAGCGTACGGCTAGGCGTTGTTGGGCGCCCCGAACTTTGTTACTTACGTCGCGTGCCGTCGCAACATGAACGAGGGATAGCTCGCGAGACGGTCACGTGTATGCATTCTGTCAATCAACCAATCGGAGAACGGTCACATGAGCTCTGCAGCCCTGCACGGGCTGATGGACGCCGGCCGTGCCCGAGGTCTAAGTATGAGCGTTGAACAGACAAGCCACGCGTGTATCAGAACGAGCCATTCAACCGCGTCAACCCTCGTGCGTTTAAGTTGCCATCATCATTTCCATCGCATCATGGCGCTGGACATTTCGCACAGCGCGCGCGCATTCTTGCCGCTTCTCGTCAACGATCGCGCAGTGTATGTAATGTCAGTGACCGTGACTCGCGTGGCCGAGTCCGGGGACCCAGGTGATGATCAGAACACACCTCCGAGGCCACGCCGGTAAATGGACTGATCCTCGGCTACTCAGTCTTGAGGGCTGTCTTCCATAAGTTGTTACTCGGTTGTGTGCACGCCGCCGCGCGTCCGAGCCGCATGCCATCATATGCTGGCCCATACAACCGTGATACGTGTGGCGTCCTCGTTAGTCCGCTGTCCTCTCGTTCACTCGTCCGATCTATCAGGGGCGCACCTTGTGCCGATCCTTGACTGACACAAGAGGTCCCTGTAGTTGGATCGTTGATCATCGCTTGGGATCGCGCGAATGCCGGCGGAGCCAATGGGCCACGGTTTGACCGTGATCGAGATCTGCGCAGCGCAGGTATTCGTGTTTCAATTACGACGCAGCCTTCGAGACGACCAGCTCCTAGGATGGTGGATCACATTTGCACAGGAGTCCGCGCATCCACATACACCCGCCAGGGCCACTATCGTATCCGCAGAGCACGAGGTGCTAGCCCGATCCGCGTGAGATTCGGGCGATGACGGTGAGAGCCGGCGGGAAGCCATGGTGGGAGCGTTCCATAATGAAAGACGAGCGAATCCCGAGCAATACGGGTATCAATCCGGGGAGAAGCACGTAGAGGGCGGCCCATATTGGATGATACAGGGCAGCACTCACCGGACACTGGCAAGAAGACTCCGAAACGGAACCTGATGAGCCGTACTCGCCTCGCACCCGAGCCGTGGCGCGCAACTCACAAGTACAGGTGCACGGAGGGATCCGTTGCAATCGCTCCGAGACCGAGATGCATGCGTAGCAGATCTGCGACAGCGGTATCAGAAAAGCCGTTGGCAGCGGGCAACCCACTTGTGGAAACACGACATCATGCGGCAATTTCCATCCAAGGCGATCTTGAACGAACTACGTATTGTTGCCTGTGGGACAAGGTTATGAGCATTGTATGCTTGAGGAGAGTAGGCCAGAGTTCTGTCGCAAATGAATCCCTACAAATATCCACTAACGTGGTCAAAGAGTTGTCCGGTTCACAGCCAATGCCGCTCACATTGCTGCCTGCTCAGATGTCTCTGGGCCAATGGGCAGTTGTTTGTTGTTATTTGTAGCGGACTTTTCGTCACCCGGTTATTTGCAAGCCACTTGTCGTCTTCTGAATCTCAGCATACTCTATCTTTCAACTGCTGATCGTCTGAATGTCACTTCCTTGCTCTGGTATCCATTGCTCTTGGCAGTGATCTTGGCGTCGACCGTCAACGGCGCAGAATGTTAAAGGCCGGTCATGCCAATATCATACAGGGAAGATGATTGATCATATGATGCACACGTTGTATCGAATACCGACGTCTCGCTAGCATCCAGACACTTGGTTACGTCTTCGCCCGCCTGTTATGCAGCTCATACAGCCGCATTGGCGGAGCTCCCCAGAATTCTATATTAAACCGTCTGCATGGCTGTCTAAACGTGCTATACCTTTTCGCTCTACCATTGAGATGTAGTACAATACGATACATCCAACCCTACAAGCCTTTCTGTCGCTTCGTTCTTTGTTGTCTCGCTCTGTCTGCTCGGCCGATTTGCTGCGCGCACGTCAATTCGACATTGCAATGAGTGGATTTGTCTCAAGAGAGAGCCAACCCTTGCTGCGCAGCGCTTGCTCGCTCGCCACCCACTGCCTGTCTTGTCTAGCGTGTGTAAAGGATCCCAATATATCACGAATTGCGAATGGCAAGTTCTATCTGATTTTTGACGTCAAGCTCTGACGCCGGCAATCTATAGTATGACACACCTATACTACATCCGCTCGCCTCTGAATTCAATCCCGCGTCTCTGCAGACACGCCGGACTCGGCCAGTCCCAGCATGTGCCTTACAACACGCAAACATGCTATGCTTCGATGCATGCCTTCGCAGCTCCTCTGTGCACATTACGAGACCACGGACCCTGCTCAATCCCAAGAGCGATCGCTGCCGGTCAATTTCAGGTCATGCGCCCGTTCGTCATGGGGCGTCTTTCAGGTGAGTACGGCATCCCTGCATTTGAGCTTCTGAGCTCTTGTGCAGATATTACCGGTGCCAACAAGCTACAACTCGGAGTAACTCGGGCATCTAGATATATATTGTGATGAAATCAGCGTGGTAACGACTCCATGAACACCCGAGAACCCAAGTTTTGTGGTGCCATGACCACGAGCAAGAGCGCAAATTTGACAACGTACGTTGGTATTGCCACACTGCCACTCATGGACATTCGATAATGCGTATCAGCAGGGAAGGCGGGTATATTTCCAAAGCCCAGATCCCACCGGATCTCATAGGAAGCCACTATTATCCCAACCGAATGTCCTCACGGCCCAATGTTCCTGACTACCGCTCCAAATGGTGGCTAATACCAAATAACGCAGCCACTATTACACGACGCAGCTGCGGACATGTGGTAAGCGCTACACATATGTCTATGCGTCTATACTGTTGTGGGCGTTGCATCATTCTTCGCGTCTCGTCATACTTCTTCACTAGACAGATGATATTTATCTTCGGGCTAGCACGATGCGAGCGACCACACATCTCTGCAACGGTGATCTTGGATCACTATGCTGTACAGCAATCTAGTGAGTCTATGTATACAGGTTACCTAGGAGTCTGTCAAACCACCGCACTAGGAAGACAATATCACTGACTGTCAGTCGGCCGTACATAATATCCCGACCTCAGTACGTATAGCAACGATAGCATATGCGACATGTTTGATGTGCTCTACCCGATCCACCATTCTGTCGCGTTGCTTGATGATACGCTCACTTAAGGTACGATTGATGGGCGCCACTGACGTTGTCGACTCGATGCGTTCACATTTTCCCAGGCTTGTTCCCAGGTCAATCTAGCAGTGTCCCATCCTGTTTTGTTTGTATTTTTGGGCGTCCGGAGACCTCCAGCGGTCTCCACCCGGACGCGTGTCCGCGTCCGGATCAGCGCGCTAACAGTGCCCGGGCTCTGTCCTGACGCTCTCTCACCTAGTCTTCTCACTCCAACTTAGGTTCGTACGGTGCGAAGTTCATGCGCCCCGCTGTCACGAGCTGGCAGATCGGGCCAGGCTCCGTGCATCTTCCAGCACGCGCACGCATGCTCCGAGCCCGGACATAGGGCGCACGGCCGCCAGCAGATCGAACCTTGAGGGAGGGGCGATCTTCGTGCGTGCAGCTTGTAGCGCGCCGATGCCCGTCGGTCTTCTGGCAGCAGTCCTGGCATTTCTGTGCACGCAACAGCCCATTCTTCTTGCATAAGTTCCGCTCCTCGATGCCCGATCGACACCGTGGGGCGGTGCGATGCTTCCGGACCCCGCACTAACAGTGCTGGGGCCCGAGTGGCCTAGGTTCTGGGGTGCGGTGCATTCCTACACAGATCTACTCCGATTAGCTGAGACGTGCTTCAATCAACGCCACTTGGACATAGATCCTTTTCAATCTGCGAACCTTGCTAACTAGGCGCTTTCATGTACGGTAGCGCGGATAAACTGACCCAGGCCCTTTGCCTTGCGTAGTCTATCAATGTCCCCCAGCGGGCTGGGATTGAAGCGGTGCGTACTGCATCCTGCTGCTGCAAGTCTTGAGTGAACTAGCCCAGGCGTCTTTCAATCTTTGAATACGCAACCTGGGAAAATATTTGCTACCTTTGAAATGCGCTTGTTTGACATTGACATTCCTAGGATGCACCCGGTGAAGGCGGTCGAACGTTTATGCCCGCTGGCACGAAACGCCCATCATTTTTCATGGGCGTTTCGAGGGCCGATGTATGCATCACTCGCTCGGTCATCGGTCCCAGTCCTGCATACAAGCGTGCATTGGACGTCCCTGGCCACTGGTGGGTCGAACAAAGCGTCTTTCATAAATGCCTGTGACCGTCTCGGCCTGACGCGGGCTGAGTGATCATTGTAAATCGTCCAAAGGCTCTCCGACTGCCCTGTTGGATGCTTCCGCCTGGTTCAGAGATAGACGTGAGTTGTTCTCTCACGATAGTCAGCATGTGTGTACTGATAAGTACATCTTTGTCCCTTTGCCTCGATCCTTGCTTCGCTCGGTGAGCGTAAATCTCTATAGGACCCCGTTTGTGCCCAGGGTGACCTTGTCCTCATGAGGCCATGTGCGACACGTTCGTACTTATCTATGCTGCCGCCTCGGCCGCGCTTCGAAATGGCGTTTGCTTTCAATCAACGCTCGTGACAAGGCTAACTGTGCATGATGTCACTCACGGGCAGCTGGGAGTGAGCCTTTTCGCGTTATTAAGCCTATCTCTTTGCTCATCGAAAACGGACGTTTGCTTATTGCTGACAAGCGCAGATCAGCTCTTGTCTTCGGCAAGGCACAAGGTCCTATCTCGTGCTACGCTCGATACGTTGTTGTCTGGACCAAAAGCCAAGAAGAGGTCTACGGCTGCATCTCAACAAGCGACCTGTTTGGCTTGCGCGATTTCTTTTGTCGTTCTTGCGGTCACCACGACTCTGTTTCTCTCAGCAACCACTAAGTCTTGGCACCCGACCCCTCTTGTGCTGCAATTCCCTCGGACCCACTGATCTGCGGAGATTCTAGACAGTATCGTATGTTACGAGGCGCGAAAGTAACAACTTTGGCTTCTGGGGAAACTTCGAGCTGCTTTTCATAGCATTCCTGTCGCGATATAGGCTCGCAGCTCCACTTCCTACGGGGTCGATCTGGTCTTTTATATCAATATACTTGTCGCTGTCAAGAGATCTTCGCTTCACAGCCTGGACCGTCAGCGGTGGGAAGTAAATTCAGCTTGAAGATGTATCATTCATCGTAGTGAATGATAGTTCCATTCTGCAGTTACAAGTATCGATACGATTTCATCGTGAGTGCTTGGAGGGATTCGAGGGTCAGCAGGGTCCAGATGACATCCACTATTGGGAAGCTGAGCTCCTGCCTATCGCAGATGTATGCCTTATATCACAGCGGCCCGAGATCGCCTAGCGGACAAAGAGGACGCCCATCATTATGCAACGTACGAATGTAGCCGGTACGGCGCTGCTGACGTCGGTGCAGGGACGTGGCCGACTCCGCGCTGATGCACTCACTGCTCCACTTTGATATTGATGAGATCTGATACTCGACTACTCTCGCTGTCCCCGACAAACTGAGCATCGAGGTTTACAAACGCGACATGAGCACGCTACTGGCAGCCACGATATGATACTTATGCACGCGTGTTAAGCCATCGGCAATATACTAGCTGTCTCGGGTGTAGTATTGTGGGATACCCTTGTATTGTCATCTATCGCATGGTCCGTGATGGAACTCAGCGGCTCGTCATGCTGGCGCATCTATCATCAAGTCGCTGCGCGCTGTTAGGCCTCCTGCATTTCTGGCATTTGTGTCTGGGTCCCCACTCGCCTATCTTTCTATGTTTCAATATTGCGTGATTTATGATATTGCCCTTTTGTCTGACTGTACCGTACAAGTCGCAGAATCATCGATCTGTACACTACAAGATTGCAATGTTCTATCATTCATTTATGTGATTTAGTGATCATGATTCGCTGTCTCACTACTATGCTGTCGCCTGGATTGGCATAAAGGGAATTTTGGAGCCGTTTCTTGTGAGCATTTAAGTTACATCATAGGTGGTAGCCACAATGCGATGGTAATCAAACCCATGAGCTGCGTCCGGGACTGTAGACTTAATGACTACCAGCTCATAAGATCAAAAGGTAAGCTTTCAAGGACGTCGGGAATCGGTAGCATAATGTTTCTCTGCGACCGGCATACCGTACTGAGGACTCGGAATAATCAAAGCGAATACCATATGTTCTTGAGCAGCAAGACATGGCGCTTGAAGAGTCGAGACGTATTCATGTGTATAGAGGATATTTATCTGGTCCACACGGTATACCTTGTGACCACTACAGGCGCGGAAGTAATAGAAAGCTCTGTCCGTGAAACTTGAAGGCTCTAAACGACTTCGGTATGCGCATTTACACCGCCCGGCTTCTCGAGCTTCTCGTACCATCTTTGGTGCCGCAATTGCCGCTGCGGAGCTGCCCGGAAGGTTCAGACACGGTACAATGCGTATTCGATAGCATGGATTCCAGTCGCAAATGCATAGAACGAGCATCTGCTGCGGCACACAGAAGGATCGTGGTTCCCCTACGCCCTCGGCTAGGATGTTTTAGATGAGCGGGTCCGCGACCTATCGCAAGATCCAGTGCTCGCACAGAATGGAAGCATAATGGTCGTGCATGGCGTGTGGCCGGGGTCTGTAGGATGGCTTTGTTCTAACACGACAAGCGGAGAATTTTGGTATGGTAGATCTCGATGGAGGAATAGGTTTTACCGGGACTGGCCCATGGGACAGCATTCAATTGAAAACGCTCTTGAGCCTATCATCAAGTGCCGGATTGATAGACTTATCGATGAAGTGAAGTTGAGAGTTCCCCGCGCCTTCATGTGTGAAATGCATGGTCAGGCTGGCTGATGCGCGTGGGCTGCTAGTTTTCTCCCGGTAAGATCACGACATTCTACTAGGCTGTGCGATAGGGAGCCTCGTGTAACGCAGACGGTGTATATACTTACACAAGAGACGCGCTGGTAATGGACATGTACACCGCACGATGTGTTCATTTTGTAGGCCGAGGCTCAACTGGCGGGCGTGCGGGATGGCGCATTCAGAATTCAATGAGAAGCGCGTTCCCTTTGTCCACAGACACTCGGATTCTATCGCCGGCGTTGACGTCTTTGAACTGCAACGCACGGTGCAAGGGCACCAGTGGGAGAGCAATCTTGTTAGATTGGACACATGTGGCCGCGGAAATGACCCACCGTCAGCTCTCTGGTGCGGTGCAAGCTCTCTATTTCGTCCACCCTGTTCCGGACGTCGTCGAGCAACTTGTTGAATCCTGATGTTTCAACCACCTCCTGCGCCGCACGCAAAATTAACAATGAGTCGGGCGTCACATTGTGGTCTGTCTGCGGCAGAGGGTATTTCAGCAGGCTGTTACGGTGTGGTCTGATCCAGCATGCACTTACGTCAATGGCAATGATGTTGGCGCGGTCGAGACCTAACAATAATAACTCAGACACCCGTGCTCGACATGTGCGGACCACATACCCTCCAGAAAATCCGGCCTGGTCATGATCTGACGACATTTGTACTGCATCGAATGGTCAGAAGACTGCATGGAGGCAGCAAAACGCGGAACTCTTCACGTAGGGAATCTTCGGTAGCGGCAGCTCGTCCAAATCATCCGGTGACAACTTCCCAGACTTGACGGCCTTTCTGCGCTCCCGCTCATCCTCCCGGCGCTGTTGCACAAACTCGCGAAGAAGCAGCCACGAGCACGAACTCCACTTTTGCTCGTCCATTACATCGTCGTCGCAGTCCGGGATGAGTCCGATTTGGCTCTGCAGCCAGGCCGTCTCAACGGCGAGTATGTTGTTCGCAGCATCCTGCACGTCCTGAGCTCTGGCAATTTTGGACAAGTATGACAGTCGTCCACCGACAACGGACACAGCCTCTTGTATCGACACGGCGTCAGGGAGCGCTCGCCTCATATTCAAGCGCATCAGACTGGTGGCTCGAGCAGCATCTTTTAGCGATAAGTCGCCAACGGCAACGACCTGGGTGACGTGATGGGTCAGCATTCGTGACATATCCTGCATGTTATGTTTCACCTGTAGTCTTGTAGCAACTTTCTCTGACATTCGGTCAGAGGGACGAGCGTTAGAGAGGTGAATAGACCCACTCATTAACAGGTAAGGCCAGAAGTCATCACTGTGCCCGATGGACAGGGAGGTCAACATGCGGTCAGAAGACAGCCGAGGGAAGACAATGCGTACGTGCTAAACACCAGCGTCATGATGCCTAACCAGCGCACGCACATGAGCATTTGACCGCCTGAAGCATGATTCATAGGCGAGAGATACCTCCTGCGGCCCAGGTCTCGGCGCGATACTGCAGTTGCAAGAGCATGTTCTTCCCGTCGTCATCATTCTTGAAATAATGTACGTTGTTGATAACTAAAATGAGTGGCCGCCCCGTGCGCTGCGTATGGCGCAAGGCAACCTTCTCCAGTTTGTTTAGTGCTTGTAACAAGCGGCTTCAGAGCTTCATCCTCGCATGACTATGAAAAGACCCACCTCGCTCAATATCCAGCGAAGGCCCGGCTGTTAAAGAAAACAGCATTTAGTCACTGCTTGCTCATTTATCACATAACGACATACCTTCTCGCGGATCTCGCCGCTGGAACAGACCTGTCTGGGTATCCTCGTTGTACTCGTAATTCAACGCTTTCCCGAGGCGCAATCGGAACACCTCTAGGTCTGGGTGCGCGTCGCACATCGCGACGCCCTCCGCCTGCACAGCCTGCATCGCATCGAGGATCATAGTTCCCTTGCCCGTCCCCTATGATGCTCCGCACTCATAACTCAACCAATCATAAAATTAGGTGGTGGTGCTTACCTTAGGTCCGAGCAGCATGTAGTATTGCCCTGCCTCCGCGCCCCGAATGACGCGATCGATGAGGTCTTGTTCGCGCCGCCGCACATGCTCCGGCCACACGGGCTCAGATGGCGAGGCATCGGATTGGTGTGAAGCGTTGCGGCGTTTTGCCGCGCTTGCCAGCTCAAGGGCTGGGTCATACCCCCTCGCGAATGCCAGCTCCATCTGCAGAAGGGGCCTAGTGAATGATTCATATACATGTATTGAGAGAACTTCCATACCTTATCGAGCACATTCTTCTTGTACCATGCCACATAAGCTATGCCGCCGAAGAATACTGTGCAATCCACAGTATGAGCATGTCACAGGTAGTCACATAGAAAGCGAAGAGCAAATGACGGCCGCTTCTGTGTGGCATAGTGAAGATCATTCTGAAGTACGTTCGGTGAATGGCGTTTCCTGAAATGTAACTTACCAGCGCCGAGACCGACAAGAGTCGTGATGACTGCATCACCAATCGAGGATCCTGTCGTAGGAATGCCACCGCTCACACGTCTCGTAGACTTGTCCGCTGTTTCATCATCCCGGCGGAAACGAGGTTGGCTTCCTTCTGCTGGCGATTGAGCGCTGCGCTGGCTCTGTGATGTGGACACAGTACGTAATCCCAGTTTCCGATCGTTCAGCCGCTGTGCAACAATCACATTGAGGTGTATCTGCCTGTTACTGAAGTGGAGGACAGATTTGACGCAAGTTAACATAGGCGTAGGAGTACAATGGCAATCGAGGTTGCTTGGGTATGATTACTGGCTGGCATTAATGGCCAAGCGGAGCTGTGCCACCGGCGCCCCCGACTACGCGTTTCAACGCAATGAGCTACGCAGAAGTAAAATACGTCTTTTGACAGCAGTGATCTCATACCAAAAGTAATATCAGGTGGAATGCTCCAGCTCAATAAGGGCTCGATGCTGCGCCTTCCACCTTTGTTGTAAATTTCAGGTTCGAGAAGCTATAGTTGAAAGCGCCCATCTTGGCCCAATCAAATGTAGCATTTGCACGTGGTCCGTGATAGAAGCGCTCAGGCGCCTGCGACGCACCTGTGGTTGATGCATCAAAGGCCTACATACCTTAGCAGAAATTGGAACTCGCATATGCGGCTGAATGTTGAAGAATGATTTTCATGTATGCTCCCAAGCTGCGGAATTGAGACACGCTACGCCGGCAGAGCCTACGATCTACTTATCTATAAGATTTGATAATCTTCTTATCCCCACCTTTATTTGTTCATTTACTCACGCTTGAGTTGTGTATTTTCTGTACTTTTGCAAGTTTACAGAATAAATAATCAAAAAGAGGAGCATTGATCTTGTCACAGAGTCCAAGTGTGTCAGACAAGATGTAGATTTCAATGAATAGTCGCCATCATACTTTTGAGACGGGCAGCCGGACAGTTATTTAGCGCCCACAACCCACACTGCGACTTGAGTCGTCAACTCATGCGCTGTATGAGGCTGGTATCATAAAATTGGTAAGCGACGCATATTCTTCCTTGACAGAGTACTTTCGTAGATTTAGGGGTAAATTCTGTGAGCTCGACGAAGTTATCTCGCTCATGTTGCATTGGCGGAGAGGCATCATCGACTCGGATATTCTCCGACTGCACATCTAGTACAGTTTATCCGACGCTGCCACTGCAGTTTCAAAGGCTCGTGGTATACTTCTGAGCAGCGCGTGTTTGCTCCAGATCAAGCTGTTAGTTTGTACTCTTGTCCAATTCCAGTCCTGGCGCAATCGAACTTTCTGACGTCTTTGTCTCTAAAAGAGGACATCATGACTACGCCGGCTCTGCCAAGAGACAAACGGATACCCGAAGGAGCTTTCCGAGACAGTGTCTTGGACATAGCTCAACCACTGTTCTGGTGGTGAGGCACGATTATCGAGGGTATTACAATGGCCCCCAAAGCCCCATTTCGTGGCCCGGGGCAATCTTGGGCCATGAGTCCAGCATCATTCCACGAGTCGAATGCACGACTGATCATCTTCTTGCCTCTTCACTAGTGCACGCCCTTGTTGGTCCGCCTCTTCGCTGGTAGCAAGACTATCAATGTCAAATCACGGCGCGATGAAGTTTACGCGTGCACGATGTTTTGCTACCATCTAGACTGGAAGTGTGCTTTTTCCAAGCTAAGTTTGGTTTCCACGTTGCCAATCGCGTGGTGTCTGCATTCCCCATGGCACAGCATCATCGGCGTCTGTGCGCATGACGCCCTGCTAAATCGGACGCGAGGCAGTGCCATGGAATCTAGCCCGATTAACCGCCCTAGCTGAGGGGTATCTGGCTACTGTACTTCACTGTGGTATGTGAGCTCTTCCATTTGTAGAAGACGACGGCGCACGAACAGAATTTGGTGCCACGTTCACATCGCGAAGTGCCTTTCATTGATGTTATCTGGCAGAATCCCATGGCTGAAATGGATCCCTACGAGTGGAATTTCTTGATTTAATAATGCCATGGTTGGGACACGGAAGAGCACCCTCAGACGCTTTTCGAGCGTTCCGTACACCCGCAGAGCCCAGTTATCCTGTTACGGCGTTCATGGCTTCTCCGTAGAAATGACTGATGTTCTGGACGACAGCTGCGCAGAATCCCCGCCGCGAGCGCTTTAAATATGCCTCCGCGCTCCTCTGCCGTGAGAGCTTCCTGCGGATATACTGACGGTGGGTGAGTCGTGACACGTTCCCTTCGACAAGGACGTGCCTCGTGGTGTCCCTCTTACGACCTTCGATCTGTCTTCGACGCGTCCATTGCAGACGCACGCGCGAACGCTCGCCATCCAACCGCCTCTTCCTGGGGCCAGTCCGGTCATCAACTTGATGGACGACACAGTCTGCTGCCGCAGAAGGCCTCCTTCAGTGCGAGCATTGCACTTCGCGTGATGGTCCACAGAGACGGATGGCACACGTACGGAATGACTCTTGATCATCAGGATGGCCTCTGCAGTCACTGTGTCTCGCCGTGCATCCGATAATCTGAATGGACGCGCCGATGCCTCTCGACAGGTAGAAGCAGGTGTGTATCCGCATGTATGCGGGGCTACTGCTATTGCTATTGTGGGGCCTCTCACGTTATTAGCCCATACAAAGTCCTATCTGCCACCTTGGGGGCGTGTCTGAGCAAGTACGTCAGAAATACCACAGGGCACCATTTTTGCTATGAGTAGCGCTAGCTACCTGAAGTAACTTCGCGAAGAAAAGGTGCTTCGGAAGCCATCGTATACCAAGCCATGCACATGTGGAATTGACGCCACGCTGGCAGCAGCAGCAGCGTTCTTCCTTCGGTGCCCTTCTCCGAGTCTCAGCCTCAAGGTCTCATGTCCATTACATTTAGGCAGGTCACCAGGTCGAGCTTTCTTGCAGTTCCCGTGTGTACAGATGTCTACGTCACACTTACATTCCATTATCCTGTTTGCCGTGTTTCGTGTCGGCCACTGAATGTGACTTCCAAGCCTGAGTCTCCACAGATGCTACTACACGCTACCGCGTGGTGGTTAGTGCACGCGACGCTCAGAGACTGGTGCGGATAGGTACAACTCAACTGTATCGTCGTCTGACGCCTCCAGCACACCATAAATGTATCATAGTGTTCAATGAATGCTTCTAGGCCAACCAGCGAGCCGACGCACTGGCTGGGACAACTCGTACCATGACATGGCGGGTGCCAAGAATGCCATCCGTATTCTGGAATCTCCATCTCAGGGACCACAGCACAGTCGATCTGCGCGGACAATGAACAAACAACATTGACGGGCGCTCATTTCATCGTTGTCTATTATGTGGAGACACAACCTGGCATGAGGATAACTGCAATAAATGTACATCGCAGGTGCGTTTGCGCCTACAAACCAGCAAGAACACTTTCCTGACCCTCAACACCCACAACACGCCCGCCCACCTCCACCTCCATGCACCCAATATTATCCCTCCCCTCCTCCTTCAGGTATCCATCCTCCTCGTGCAGCGGTCTCCCCGCGCGCTCGCCCAGCACCATGTCCTCCCCAACCGCGCGCAGCCACTCCACGACCGGCTCCCTGAACCAGCGCCGCACCTCGCCCGCCCGCGCGCCCGCCTCAAACCACCCGAGGTGCCCGCCGCGCCGCGTCACCGCGAACACGACGCGCGGGTTCCCGCCCCCGCCGACGGGGAGCACCTGCACGATCGGGTCGTCCTCCGCGTTCAGCGCGAGCAGCGGCACGCGCACCGCGCCCAGCTTGTCGTGGCTCGACGCCCACACGTAGTACGCCTGCGCGCTCGGGAAGGGGAACGGCGGGGACGACCCGCCTGCGAACCGGTTAAACGTGCTGTCGAACGCCTCCATCGTGGGCCCCTTGAGCGCGAGCAGCGGCGCGACGGCCTGCGCGACGGTGGTGTCGGCAAATTTGCTCAGCGACGCGGCGTGGCGCCGCACGATGTTCTGCAGGTTCGTGCCGAGCGCGCTGGAGTAGACCGTGCGGTGGAACCACCTGCCTTCCAGGCTGAAGGCGGTACTGCGTGAACAGGACACGAAGATGAAGGTTTTGAATAGCTTACGCTTCACTGTTCTTCAGTAGGTCCCACGGCTAGATCATGGACGGTAAAGCTCAAGTTGGGGATCGAGGCGATGTGGACTTACGCAGGCAAGAAGGCATGCAGCGACGATGCGACTGTTCTCGCCCTCTTCCGCCAGATATCGTGTCAGGACGTTGGCGCCGAGCGAGAATCCCAAGCCCAGGAGAGGAGCACGCGGGTATCTCTTCCTCAGATAGTAGACTGCTACACGCAGGTCGTCTGTGTGTCCTGCGGAATACAATTGCGGGCTTGTAATTGGCACGCCGGCACCTGCAACCGAACCTCAGCATGAGGGTCAATAGGTGTCATACTAAAACGACGTACATCCGCGGAAGTTGCAGACGACGGCTCGGTATCCCAGACCGCCTTCTTCCACAGGCGCGCATACGGGTGCGAGGACGGCGCGGACATACGCCTCGTGCGAACCTGGAAGACTGGTCAACGGACGATCATGTAGGGCAAGTCACGGTGAGCATGATTGATGTCGACTTCAACAGGCTCTATTAGAGCAACGGCGAATATAATCCGTTATTTCATGAAGATGAACAAAGACACGATGTATTTCCCCAGTCAGATGGTGAGCATGTCTGGGTAAAACCCACCCGTACAATGCTGCCTCATACCTGTTTTCGAGAAGCAACACTGGTGCTCTCCACCCAGCCGACGTTGATATCGAGGTAGTAAAACCCGCCACTTAGACCAACCACACCGAGTTTCACCTCGATGACCGGTGTAAATCACACATTTCAATAACGGTGTGGATGGATGTTTTCCATGTTCAGCTTCAGAGTGACCTGTATAACGTACCACCTGTCAATCCATGTTTTACCACGACGATAGGCGTGTCATCCTTCAGCTTGCGATCATGCTCGAGCGGTGCAAAGTCTAGGCCGCTGCATGTGGCTGAGACAAAGTTGTCAAGATGACTCCATGGGGACTCACATCGTGCCGCCATCCAGCGTTCGTAAGGTCGTCCTGTATACGGCGTTAACTGCAAGCTCCGATGTTTGTCTACACAAGCATACCTTTCGTAGTCTACTTTATCAACCTTGGAGAAGTCCCCTACAACTGAGTATCCTGTTTGGAGATGCCCGCTGCTCAAGGGAAGAGCTTGCAATCGTGTGGACGGACGCGAGGACAGCCGTACAGACGGACCTGAACAACCACCACGCAGGCCGGAACTCCTTGTGCAAGCTGGGACATCGCGTCTCCACAAAGTGTCGCAGGGATTCTTCACGGTCCTCCTTTGTATTGATTGGACTCTTCACGAGTACAGGAAAAGTTGAGGGCGCATAGTAAAGCTTTGCGTGGAAATATCGCGGAAAGAACACATCAGACAACTTGAGCAGCGCATATAGGGCGCATAGAGTTAGTCCAAGGGCGAGAGTGATTGTCATAGATGGAACGCAAGCTCAAGCGGGCGCATGTAGATGCCTATCACGCATTCCAGACGGACGCTGCCATATGATATAGACGACCGTCGTTGCTCGTCGTGGTCGCCGGCAAGCTCGAGCGCCCGTCGACTCTGCCTTTCAAGCCGGCTTTGTGCGCTGCGTCTTCTCCCTCACTCGCCATATAGACAATCTGGCTTGTAGACTGAAGACTCATCATGCGACGCCCACCCTCGGCTTCTATTGACCCGCGCCGGGCTATTTGAACAATTGACTCCGAGTTTCTGGATAATCGACGAAACAAACAGGCCATGACTCACTTATTCAATTATCCAGGCCTTGGTCACTGGTAGTCCTCTGTCATTGTCAGCGATGTCTGCGTACGGCGCTATCCAAAGGACTGCCAGTTTAGAGCCGCTCGCCTCCACAGTATGGCACCTCAAGGACAAAGGGCATGGCGAACACGACAATGTCACGATCCATCACCTTACCCTCTCCCGTGCACGATCTCTGTCGGGTCTCGTAGAGTACCTGCATGCAGTCTTTGCTGACGAGCTTGCGCGGGGGCTGACGTATCCGCAAGAAATCCTGCCGGGCGAGACATACACCCAGGAGACGTTCGAGGCGTACTACTTCGCCGCAGACGTCTTGGTTGCCGTTCAGGGCGAGTCGGAAAATACGCTCTCGTTCGAACATCCGGAGGGACAGGCCGTATCTTATGGGATCGACGCCGCGCGAAATGGGCGGCGATGGGAAGCTTGCATTGCAGGATGTTACTATGTGAGTGCTCTTATGCAGCCTTGAGCTCAGTTGCCGTGCCTTCGACTGCTGTGCGTGCGTGATTTGTTCGCATGATCTGACTGGTATTATCGACAGGTGAAACCCAACTATCCTGGTCGGTCGTCGCATGTGAGTACCTTGTAACGCGTATGCTGCGACTTCTGCATATAGCAGATGGACAAATGAGGCTCGTTCTTGCGTCATACTACTATCACGCTATGCTATCACCCGTGTTTGTCGGAGGCAAGATGACATGCCAACTTGAGCCGCAAATCCACCCGCTATTGACGACGGGTCGGTCGACCCATTAGGTCCCAGACATCAGGCGCCATGCCCGGTCCCTGATCGCTGCGCCTTCTCTCGATCGGTTCGACTTTTGCGAGGCATCCTGTAACTCACGCGTCCGCATTTGCTGCAGATCTGCAACGCCGGCTTCCTCGTTCCCGTCTCCCAGCGCGCAAAGGGCGTCGGCGCGGCGCTCGCGCGCTCGTTCCTGCACTACGCACCGCGGCTCGGGTACGAAGCGAGCGTGTTCAACCTCGTCTTTGTCAACAACACTGCCAGCGTCCGGTGAGTGTCGTCGCGTCTCACAACGTCCCTGCGGGCATGCATCATGCCTTCGATCTCCGCGATCCCGAGGCTTCTGTCGATTTTCTCTTAACGCGTTGTTCTGCTCCGGCACTCACCCTTGATTTCATTACGACAGTCTCTGGGAGAGCCTGAATTTCACCAAGGCAGGGCTGATCCCGCGTGCGGGGCGGCTGAAGAAAGCGGACGGGAGCCCGGATGAGGAGTATGTGGATGCGTGGGTGTTCTACCGCCGTTTCGACCAGCCGTCCTAGGAAGTCGTCGCATTAGAACCGTGCCGTATTTGGTTCGCTAGTGTATCCGCTGCGCTGATAGGCTCCACCATAATCAATGTATGCCTACGATCGGAAGTGTACGCACATTTTCGTCCGTGCTGTCTACTATGAGATTAGAAAGTTTCCGCCCCAACGACCTGTTGCATACACACCAAGGATTCCTGAAAGCCGTCGCCGTGGTGTGACGAGCAACTGGACAGAAGAACTCAGTTTCGAATCTCCATAGATCCTGTCTGATCGCTGTCTGATCGAGCATTTCGTTCTGTTTCAGGCTTCACAATGCACTGGGTAGTGCACAATTCAAGGTGCAGCAACAATATCGGTCAAAGAGGTGTCGTGTTCCGCCTTTCACTATACCACATCAACGCTCATGAGACCAGAGCAGCATACTTCCGCTCAAACGTATAAGGCTCGTGGTCACCGGTCAGATTTATATCACATAAATCCCCGGTGCGAGGCTTCCACTCGGACCAGCGCCCTGAGTCTATTTCGGCTTTCGCCTTCTCTCAGCGAATCGTTACACACCTTCGGTACCACACGAACGCTAGAAAGTGTGCGCACAACGCCCCGCAGCCAGCAATCCTGTAACTGACAGTAGCGGCAACCTCGACATGTCGAGTGCTGATAGTGTTATTGGCGCCCGTTCCTCGCACGGCAAACGACAACAATGAAAAGACAAACACCCGTGTACACTGCTCGTTTTAGGAACAAGCAGGACCAGAGAAAGGGGCAGAGCGACGGTACGAGGGGCACCACTATTGTTCCCGATCATCCTCGCCCCTGATGGCCACAGCCACACAAAGCCCACAACTGTAAACACCACGCGACTTAAACTCAACCTCCAACCTTTACCCCCTTCACCACCACCACGAGTATATCATCACTCTTGCCGCTTCCACCCTTCACGAACCTACCACCTCAATCATATCCCAACACACGTTATATTCCATGGACGCGCCCGCAGTACAGAATGTGGCGCAGGTGCGTGCACCCTCCACTCCGTCTCCTCCTGCACCTCCGTAACCTTACATGCCCCCAGATCAACGACAATGGCGACGCCGGCCACATAGATGTGCTCGCCGAAGGCCTACAACTCACACCTACTCCGAGCCCTGAACCGTACGTCCATGACGCCGACGCCACATTGCCACATCCCCACTGACCATTCGCCACAGGCGCACCCCGAGACCCAGACCCCGCTTCCTCGAGCGCAGCTACGGGCCAAGTCCAGGGGCGCTCCCGCCCGACGCAGTGTTCATGTTGAAGACGCCACGGCTGCCACCGGATGTACAGCCGGAGAGCGCGTCGGCATGTCGTCCTGCAGCCGCCGAGCGCCACGCCGCCGCTCATCGTGCGGCCACGCCCTCTCCCATCGCTCGACCGCCCGTCTTCTTCCCTCCGGCCGCCGCGCCACTTGGAGGGCAGAGCCGGCCACAAGTGGCTGTGGCTGGCCCCAGCAGGCCACTGACAGACAGGCCACCTGTCTTCACACTACCAAGCAAGCCGGATGCGCCTGCATTGGCACCGCCGCGGACACAGGGTCTTGTGGCGGCCCCCGCGGATGCAGCAGAAGCTGCTGCGAACGCGCCCGCCCCAGTCTCCCAGCCCAGCCGGTCCCACCGGCGTAATTCTGACCCCGCGGCGGAGGAGGTCCTCGAGCACGGAGTGACCACCATGGGGGAGCATGCCCAGCGGGACCTGGGCTACTTCCAGCGGTCACGTGCGCTCTGCGAGCAAGCCGGCGACCAGTTGTACACCATCCTGGATCTCCGCAAGCAGGTTTTCCAGGAGAAGGCGCTGCGTATCAGGATGCTGACGTACATCCTGCGGTGGCAGAAAATCGAGTCCCTCTGGTCGGAGGAGGCGCTCGGCGAGCACGTCGAGGACATACTCGCGGAGGACGGCAACGCGTCGGCGGCCCTTCAGGGTGAAATCGAGGCGATCCAGGAAGCGATCGCTAAGTAAGTCCTGCGTGTATTTTATAGCCTTTGCATGACTTATAGCGCGGCTTGCTCGCAGGGCGGACGGAGAAGGCGCTGAGGGCGCGAAGAATGCGTCGCGATTACGATCAGAACGCGCAAGGGATGGGCAGCATACGTGAGTGCCTATTCCTGCTCGCAAGTGGATGCGGTTTGACTCTGCGTGACTACAGGCCCGTCCTCGATCAGAGGATACTGCAGCAAATCGCCGACGCGGTCAGAGACCCAGTCGGGTTGCTAGGAAATGCCACACAAAAACGCCGCCGATCTGAAGAGGACGGCGAAGACGACGAGCCCCAGGGGAGCAAGCGGGCCCGCTCGTCTGCACCTCGCGCGGGGCCATCGCAATTCGATGTGGCCGCACCTCCGAATCTCAGCAAGGGGAAAGGCAAGGCGAGGATGATGAGCCCCCTGCAAGAGGAGCCCGAGGAGGCGAACGTGGAAGAAGAGCAGGAGTGTGCGACGGTGATCGCGATGCTGGGGATCCTGCTGTCAGACAGCGAGGAGGAGGAAGGGGAGGAGGACGGAGAGGATGACGACGACGACAATGTGCCTGCTCTAGTGGCGCCGGTCCAAGACGCGCCACCGCCACGGCAGCCTAGCCCGCCGATCGACAGACCTGTGCGCCCCGTCCCACGTCGGTCGCCGAGCATCGGGCCGGCACGACAACCGCAGTCGCAGCCAGCGTATCGCCAAAGCACACGTCTTCGCGCGAGGACGAACGGTCGGGCGTGATGCAAACATATACCTCTGTTCCGCCAGCATTGATACCCGCGTCGATGATACCCTGGCTCTCCTTCACGAACGTCTCTCTCTTTGTAGCTAGCTGTACCTTCATGTAATGTGTCCTGGCCTTCGGACATTCTCCAAATTCCCTTAGTCGTGCGCATACACTTGCTTTGTTTGTCGGCTGCATGCGTGGTAGATCTGTTCCTAACCCGCGCACGATGGGATTTGAACATTGAGCGCCGCCAGTGTCCCGATGAGTGCCATCGCGTCTCTGCAGCTTCGAGTTCTTTCCTGGTTCCCCGCCTTGTCTATACTGTCTCAGCTCGGCATTCCGCTCGGGTATTCACTTTGTGAACGCGCTAGTGGTCTACTGTTGCTTCGGCTCAAACCCCTGGGACCTGGACGACGTGTCGTAGATAGAATGTAATACATCCGCTATGCCGGTTCAGATAGCAGTGAGGTCGTTATATCTTGAAAATGAATAGGTGTGCACTGCATCATGGTGTCCGTGCTAACGACAACGAAACCGAGATACAACCTGGGGGAGCATACACGCAAGCCGTACGCATAACACGGAGGGCGATTGCGCACAGGTACTCGTCGCGATCCGCAAAATTTGGCGCATGCAGATGCCTCGCTCGAAGAGACGCCGTGTTCGCAGAGCCTTCAGATGTCTCGTTCTCGAGGAATACTCAATGACAGGGCTCACAGTAGCATACAGATACTCGGACAAGAATAGACACAACTCCGCGCAGCATACAGATTATGCAAGCAACGACAGGTCCTTTGCGTCGAGTCCTGAGGCCTGATGGCGGGCTGCATAGAAGAGATAGACGCCAGTTGCTCATAGATGACAGCCCGCTTGCAAACAAACGCTCAAGTCTGCTTGTCCTGTTCCATTTTAGGAGAAAGAAGGCCCAAAAGGGGTTATGCCCCTTGTGTCGCCACTCGATCACTCTGGCCACTGATGGCCACAGCCAAACAAAGCCCGCAGCCATAAACACCGCGCGACCTCAACTCGACTCAACCCAACTTCCTTTCCTCCACAACCACGACCACGGCCATACTATCACTCCCGCCGCGTACACCCCTCACGATCCCACCACCTCAATCTTATTCCACTCTTACACACGCGCTATATACGATGGACGCACACACAATGCAAAATGTGGCGCAGGTGCGCGCACCCTGCACTCTATCTCCTCACACACCTTTATGACCTTGCATTCTCGCAGACCGCCAACAATGGTGCCGCCGCCCATATAAACATAAACGCGCCCGCCGTCGAGGGTTCACAACTCACACCCGCACCCAGCCCTGCATTGTACGTTCCTAACGCTGACGCCACATTGCCACATCCCCACTGACTGCTTGTCGCAGGCGCAGGAACACACCCAGCCTAAGGCCCCGCTATCTAGAGCGCAGTTACGGGCCAAGTCCGAGCGCGATCCCGCCCCATGCCGTTCAAATGTTGAAGACGCCACGGCTGCCACCGGGGGTGCAGGCTGAGAGCGCGTCAACGTTCCGTCCTGCAGCCGCCGAGCGCGACGGCGCCGCTCACCGTGCGGCCACACCCTCCCCCACCCCCATCGCCCGGCCCCCCGTCTTCTTCCCTCTGCCCGCCGCGCCACTTAGGGGGCAGAGTCGGCCACAGGCCGCTGTGGCGGGTCCCAGCAACTCGTTGGCAGACAGGCGGCCTGTCTTCACATTGCCGACCAAGCCCGATGTGGCTGCAGTTGGGCCGCCGCGGGCGCAGGGTCTTGCGGCGGCCCCGAATTCCAACCCTGCGGGTGCGGCAGGAGGCGCTGCGAACGCGCTCGCACCCTTCCCCCAGCCCAGCCAGCGCGACTCGGACCCCGCGACGGAGGACGTCCTCATGCAAGCGGTAACTGCCATGGGGAAGCAGGCCGAGCGGGCGTTCGGTTACCACCAGCGATCGCAGGCGCTCTGCGAGCAAGCGAACCACCAGTTGTATGCGGTTGTGGACTTCAGGAAGCAGATCTTCCAGGAGAAGGCGGCGCGCATGCGGATGCTCGCGCATGCCCTCCGGTGGCAGGGGTGGTCGGCGGAGGCCCTCGACGGTCACCTCGGCGAGATGCTCGCGGAGGATGGCGGGCCGGCGGCGGCGCTCCAGGGCGAGATCGAGGCGATCCGCACGGTGATGGCCGAGTAAGTCCTACCGTGCACTCTCCGGGTTTCTACGCGACTGACAGGTCGGTCTGTGTGTGCTTGCAGGGTCGACGCAGAGAGCATGTCTGCAGCTGGGAAGACGGCGCGAGCGCTGCGCGCGGAAAAGAGGCAAAATGCGTGAGTAACCCTTCCTGCGTTCTTCCTCTCGCGCGAGTATGGTCTGACGACGTGTTGGCAGGCCTGCCGTGGATCCTAGGATACGACGGGAAATCGCCGACGTGGTGAAGAGCCCGTCTGGATGGCAGCGCAATGCCTCCTCACGAAAACGCCGCTGGTCAGGAGAGGCCAGCGAAGAAGGGGATGAACCCAAGGGCAGCAAGCGGGCCCGCTCCTCTCCACCCCGCGCGGAGGCGTCACCGTCTGATGCGGCCGCCCCCCAGAATCTGAGCAAGGGGAAGGGCAAGGCGAGAGAAGTGAGCCCTGTGCGGGAGGAGCCCGAGGAGGCGATGGTGGTGGAGGAGCAGGAGTGTGCGACGGTGCCCGGGATGGCGGGGAGCCTGCTGTCGGGCAGCGAGGCGGGAGAGGGGCCACGTGGAGAGGAGCAAGCAGAGAGGGAGCGTGCAGAGGAGCACGCGGAGGAGGAGCGCGGAGAGGCGGAGCACGCGGAGGAAGAACACCCAGAGGAGGACGACCAAGATGACGGCAGCCTGCCCGATCTAGTGAGTCCGAGTCAAACGCGCTGGTACCGCGACGACGACGACGACGACGACGACGACGACGAGGAAGAGGAGCTCGTGGACTCTGACGATTTGCCAGATCTGGTGACTCCAGAGCGGTTGTTCGCATACCGCCAGCAGGAGGACGAGGAGAAGCACAGAGAGGAGGACGACACTCTGCCTGCTCTAGCGGGTCCGGCCCAAGATGCGCTGCCACAGCGGTCAAGCCCGCCGGTCGAGAGGCCTATGTCCCCCGTCCCGCGTCGGTCGCCGAGCGTCGAGCCGGCACAGGAAGCAGAGGCGACGCCGGCGCGCCGGAAAAGCACACGTCGCAAGAGGAAGGGCGGTCGGTGATGCTAGAATGTGCTGCTCTTCTGCCAGCATTGATCCTAGTGTCGATGATACCCGCATCTTGTGATACCTGCGTCGATGATACCCGCCTCGTTCACGAATGTCTCTCCGTAGCTGTACTCTCCTGTAATGCTCTCTTGGTCTTCAGACGACCTCAAAATACCTCACAGTTTTGCAGAATACAAGCTCGCTATTTTCTCGCTGGAGTTTCGGGAGGGGCTGACTATATGGCGCCTCGCCCAATGCGTGAATTTGAACTTCTGCGTCACAAATTTGACTGTCTCTCACTCTCCCAGTCAAGAGGAGTGCAAACCTGGATGAGCCACACCACCGAGCGTAGGACGCGCCAGGTGATCGACACCCCTCGCTTTTCATAAGTCCAACTCACGCTGTGTGCAGCTGGCGCGTTCGTTGTCATGTGCGAGGAACAGATACATTTCTTTAACGATGCTGGTCATCCAGGTCCGAACACAACACTTGGCTCGAAGAACATTGCCGCGACGGCTGCCTTCTACTCTGGCGCTTTTTGCCCACGCATGCATGGTCGAGTTGTTCCAAATTAGGCATTCCGTTTGAGCCTGGCTTGTTAATCCCACGGCTTCATGTACTTGCCATAACGAATCAATCACTTGTGCTCACCCGATGAGCCAGGTTGCTATGCGCGAGAAGCAGGACTACATAAGGGCGGAGAGTGACCTGGTCAACACGCTCGTTGATCGACCCCGTCTCCCCTCGCCCCATCTCCTCATCCGTATCTCCTCGTCTGCACCTCCTGATACTCATTACCACCGTTTGCTACGCATCCTACGCCACGCTTAAACATATAACGCATCGCTCGTGTCTACCGCTCCTCAATCATCCTCTCGACACACCCACTCAAGATGTTCTCTCGCGCGTTCCAACTCTGCACGCTCTCTATGCTCTTGATCTCGCTCGGTATGTCTCAGTGTCGTCTACGCCTGGCACGGTCTCTCAATCATTCTCTAGTCTGCGCGTCCCCTGCGCCGGCACCCATGCCAGAGCCCATTGATGCGAATATGGCAAATGTCATCGCCATGAACCACAACGCGGGATGTACGGCGCCGCAAGGCTGCTTAGCTGTGAGTCTTTCAGGTAATGATACGATTCGAATGTCGTACTAACAACTGTGATAGGCGCAACCCAACGGCGCAGAGGATGTAGCCGCTATTCTCGCAAAATCTGCCGCACTGCCATCGGCCGTCTCGTCAAGCGGGCGAGTGCTGTTGGCGATCTCCTTGGTGTCTGGGGCTGTCACTGCGACCACACTTCTATGAACGCTGTGCACCCGATCATATGGACCTTGACGACTTCACTGGATGGATAGTCATGAATTATCTTATGTATCATGTTAGCAATCCCTCGCAATGTAGCCTATTATAAGCCTAGATGCGCATACACAAGAACGGTCTACAACAACTAGCAGCTCGGTAAGCCCATCTAACTGCCCTTCGACCCGCATAATGCAGCCAGTCCGCAGAACATGACTGTGATTTGCGAAGACAGCTGCGCGCTGCACGCGGTCGGAAGCATGTCTGTCACGTGCTCAGAGACCAGCACTAGACGCCCAACGATGTCGAGCGCTTGGAGCTTGACCATCACTGCGTACTCGAGAAGTTCAATGCAAGGTGTACCTTTCTTATCTCCGTATGTGCGTATGTACAGTGACTCTGTGCAAATATCCTACCAGAAATACTGCTTGTCTGCTTGTCTGCTTGCAAGAAGCATTGGTCAATGATATCCTATGTGATGGCTGTACGGGTATGATTGTTCCTGGTCTCTCGTTTGCAAGTTGACGATGTATGCGATTTGCATGTACTCTGGTGAGGGCATAGAGTTTTTTCATCAAGACCGTGCGCTTCTCCACGGTGCTGATGTATGCAATCGCTGACTCTTCTTACTAAAATTAGAAACATGTATTCCTCAGTTGAGTCACTTTATCTTCTTATGGCTCCTCCCTAGTCTGGATCGCCGCCCTTCCTGTTCGTGGTTGTCAAGATCACTTTGCTTTCTATTCACACCATGACCCAATAGCATAACGGTTTCAGCTCGTTGACTGAATTCGTCACGGTCGTGCCGGCAACCGGGGCTCATAACCTAATGCTTGGACCGCGCGTCCCAAGCATTAGGTTACAGCGTCGACTGCACACACGATTGATTATGGGTTTAACTTTTCAATGCGAGCGCGTGCTTCTTCCTGGCTAGCATTCTCCTCACTTCGTCATATTGCACATAATATATATATCTTCCTATTATCATCCTATTATGGTGCTTATTTCTATCACAGACGGCACTCTTATCGTACTAGTCACTAGCTGTGCTCCTCCTGCCACCAGTACGCACGATTGCGTCCAACGAGTGACCATACGATTGAATGCGCCCAGCTAACATTGTTCCGAAGAGATATTTATCGTCCCATTCGAAACGAAGACGAAAGCAGTGTGAGTGAGGTATCGGTAACAGGTAACATCGCCCACATTCCACCTAGTTCAAGACGTTGATACCATCTTAGATGCGTTCACGTCTGGATTTGATGCAATTGACTCTGTATCCCACCTGCCCTACAGACTACCAGCGATGTGGATGGCTGTGCTAAGCACAGATCGTTTGCTAAAACCTTTCGTAGGCGGGTGCACTAATGCAGCAGATATATATCTATGTGGTTCAGGCGAGTCACTTGCTTGTGTCGCGGAATGCTGAGGATCTTAACACATTCAGCGCCCGTGTCGCTTCGGAACAGAACGCGGATGCCGGACACAAATCTACCATCGGCATCTCATCCTAGACGGCGTCCCGTGTTGTCCCCCGATGGTTTGTCTCGGCTGGGCTGTTACGGAAGGAAGTGTCGATAAGGGTGCGTACTGTATCTGCGTGGTTGTACTTGGCGATCGTAATACCATTTGATATGCTTATCAGTCAATTGGAAAGATGCCGTACAAGTTAAGCTGTGATACGGGTCCATGCCTGTCCTATCTTGTTTGTGTACTTAGGCCAATGCATCGCAACGACTAGAGCCCATCAATCCTTGGTCTTTTGACGGTCTCTCCAATGAACATGGCTGACAGCCTCTCATTCCACTCAAGCACGTCCTAGTGCTATCGGAACCGAACCCGTCCTCGCGCTTTCTCGGAAAAACTGACCAGATACAACTTTGGGTTGCGCGTGCCGCCGAGGTCATGGTGCTCGAAGACCGATAAGCATATCGATCTCCCTTACATACACCCTTGTTCCTGGTGCTCGCCACTTCGTATAAAGCGCCTCGAGCTGAACACTGAAGATGGAGGAAGACACTGTCAGCGAGCTCAATGGGTCGCGTTCGGCTGCTCTTCGTGGCTGCGGCGGTCGGCTGTGCCGTCGCCGCTCAGACCGTGTTCCAGCATACAGGGACGACTCTGCTCCTCGGCGGCCTCCCCTATTTCGTCCCGCCAACGCCCGTATCTCAGATCGACGTGCTGGCGTATGACGTACTGGCGTTGGTCGATCAGAACGGCGGCTTGAGTAGTGGCTTCGTCCCGATCTCAGTGATACCCTCTGGGAATACAGAGTTCGGTGATAGTGCGCTCGCAGCGACGGTCCAGGCTTGGAAGGAGAAAGACGATGTCTGGAGTGAGGCGTTTTTGAAAGGCGAGTGTCCATGTACGCCACGTTGTTGATCAACGTGTAGATGACGTCTGCTTGCTGCAGGGATATACATTGCGTACAATGGATCACAAGACTCCCCTTCTGTCTCGCTCACAGATGAATCCAAGGAAGGCTATGGTATACAGCTAGCGCTACGAGCAGCTAGCTACTCCGGAGGTGTCGATTTGTCTAGTCCTTTACCATCTGGTCCATATTTCCTGGATCCGCTCAGTGGGAACGTCTTCGAAGGTATACATCAACAACCCAAATATGACAAGCTGCTGACGCCCCTCTTGCAGCATACCGCTTGTACGACGACGAAAACCAGGCTTTCCTGTACAGTACCATCCCTGATGACAGCGGAGGCTACGAAGTACTCTCGGCCAAGGTCCCAGGCGCTGCGACCGAGACGATCGGCGTGCCCTCCAGACTGTACTTCACGCCGACTCCCGAGCATCCGCTAGCCGGGATGCGGTTCGCGGTGAAGGACATCTACGACGTGCAGGGCCTGCGTACTGGCTGTGGCAACCGCGCGTACTGGGCGCTCTATCCTCCGCGCACCCAGACCGCGCCGGCGGTGCAGCGCCTGCTGGACAGCGGGCTCGTGCTCGTGGGCAAGACGAAGAGCTCGCAGTTCGCCAACGGCGAGGTCGCCACGGACGACTGGGTCGACCTGCACGCCCCGTACAACCCCCGCGGCGACGGCTACCAGGACGGCAGCAGCTCGTCGACGGGGTCTGGGACGGCCGTGGCGGCGTACCCCTGGCTCGACTTCGCCATCGGCAGCGATACGGGCGGGTCTATGCGGGGTCCGGCGGGCGCGAATGGCGTCTTCGGCAACCGGCCCTCGCACGGGGCCGTCTCGCTCGACGACGTCATGCCGCTTTCTCCGGCGCTGGACACCGCTGGCATCTTCGCGCGGGATGCGAGGGCGTGGACGGTCGCCGGCCATTGGTGGTACCAGAACTTCACCGCGGTGAGCGCTTTCCCAGGCCGTTGTGCACCGTGCGGCAGGTCTGAGAAGCGCGCCAGTACTCACAATTCCCTCAAAACATCCTCTTTCCGGTCGACTCCTTCGGCAGCAGCTACCTTACGCATCCGCCCGCAGATGGAACAGCCGCCGCGACTTTCAACAACTTTATCCAGAAGCTGGAAGACTTCCTGAGGACAACGCGGACAGAGATGAACCTGACGTCTCTCTGGCTGGAGACGAAGCCGAGCAACGTGTCGTCGCCGCTCAGCGAGATGCTGAACACGACCTACCCAGTGCTGATCACGACTGATCAGACCTCGCTCCTCGCGGAGCCCTTCTTCGCCGACTACGCCGCCGCTCACGAGGGTCGCAAGCCCTTCGTCGACCCGGCGCCTCTTACTCGGTGGACGTACGGGTGGTCGCTGCCTGCCAGTGCTCACGACGAGGCCATCGTGAACAAGACTACCTTCATGGACTGGTTTGCTCGTGAGGTCGTCAGAGGCGGAGATCCAAACACATGTTCCGAGGGCATCTTCCTGTATCCGCAAAGCTCGGGGAGGACGACGTATCGGAATGCTTACTCAGGGTAAAGACCCTATCGAGCCACGTACAACTGCTGCTTAGATAGACCCGTCTAGCCCGCCAGGGACACCATTTGGCTTCTCTTCCGGCAGGATAGCCGTCTTTGCAGAGACCCCCGACATGGTGGTGCCAAGTACGTATATCTCCTCCAGGCTCCTCCTACCAACGTCGCAGTGTGCTCACACGTTCACGTTAGTCGGCGAAGCTCCGTACAATTCGACTATCACCGGGAAGACAGAATACCTCCCTGTCACTCTGAGCTTCGTCGCTGCAAAAGGCTGCGTGAGCTTTTGTGGTGGATTCGACGGTGTGCAGCGTGTGACCTTTGATTCCGTAGGACCTGATGCTGTTCAGTCTTTTCGCCGCTTTGCAAGATGCGGGAGTGATAAGCCCTGTTTCCACCGGTTCAAGGGTGTTTGGCGGCTCCTAGCTCTGCTACCGTCGCTCTTCTTTTCGGGGAATGCGTGGAAAGCTAAAGTCAGCACAGTTTCGTCGAGAAGAGACATGAAATGCTTGAGTATCTGGTCTGTGATGGGTACACGTTGTATATTAAAACTGATGTGTTTGTTCGCCCCCGAAAACAAGTGAAGGCTGTGAAGGTTTATTGCGATCTAAACGATCCAGTCAATTCATATGCTAGTACCGCGCGACTTCCAAATGCACTCAGACGGACCCGGTTCTGGACTCGTGCTGCTTTCACCCACTGTGGGATGAAATTGAGATTGGTGTGCGTTATATATTTGCCTCACCGCTGCGGTACTCACTGATACGTGATGACAGAGAAGGCCGTCAGCACTGACACCCATTCAAGTCGTATTTGGCGCGTAAGGCTGGAGCCTACTCGCGAGAATGGACGTTTACGAAATATGCCTTCGTTTGACGGCGCTCTATGATTCAATTCAATCCGCCCTAAATATACTATGAGCCTATGATTGAATGGTCAGATTGTGCTTGTAGCCGTTCTCACTCACTGGGGTCGAATGTCGTGGCAAAGAGGTCCATGCTCCGCCGACAAAGACGGCCGGACTCTGTGCATGCGCGCTCACGTTTGAAAACACGCAGAAAGCACTTGGTGCTGTGAGATATTTGTATGGGTCACTAGGTGCTTTGGTGTAAAAATATCTATGGTGTGTTTTGCTGGCTGAGCCCGTGTGATGCGGTAGGGATGAGGCGCAGAGTGTATGATTGGTCCAGCCAAGCTGTGACATCGCCATTTGCAGCGCTGGACTACGGCTGGACTAGACCCAAGTGCGCGCGCAGGCCAAACGCGTCTGGTCACGAACTCGTGATTGTGACTGAATAACGACTTGCGCCTCAAGCCTTTGGCAGTAGGGTCAGTGTTACTCCGCTCGATTATATTCGCTTCACCGTTGTTCGGAATAGCTCGGTACGCGAGTAGTGATGGCCATCAAATGTCATTGTAGCATGCATGAATCTGCCTCATCCTATCGTACAACAAGGGAACACATTCGCCGTGACTGAGCTAAGGGGATCTTCTCGTGCGGAGCCCTTGGCCTGAGCGCGTCAGAGGCCCACAATTGCCACGAGTACTTCAACAGGCACAAGCCTTGCCGTCCTTCTCGCAGGTGCAGTCAGCACCACTGCCGCCACAGGCGCACTGAATAGGGATGTTAGTCGGCCGTTGATCATCGTGGTGGAAAAGCACGAACCGTCGAAGAGTGTGCCTTGTTGACGCAGCTAGAGCAGTCGCATTTCCCCTTGGGGCACGCGCAGCCTGTGCCTGAGGGGCCGCATGCGCTGTAACGGACGCAGGCGAGAGCTCATCGGTCAGTCGTGTAGTCATAAAAGCATTAAACGTTTTGAAGGGCTAACCCGCAAGAACTCTGGCAAGTACAGTCTCCGGCCATTTCAATATTGGTAGACGATATAGAGGTGGTGGATGTTGAGTAAAAAGCTGGGTTGCAGTCGGTTGTTGTGCTCTGGAGAGGAATCGACCTCGTTTATATAGGCCGAGTCACGTCGCACATGACGTATGACATGACAGCTCCAAGGACGGACTATCAATGAAGCCAATGTGAGGTCACCAGCCGCCGTGTTCACCCCGATGTCACAAATTGTAATGCTCCATCATGGGCTAGCCGCGTATTATGTCCTGTAAAGTTCAAATGTGAAGAACGAGAGAAAACGGCAGCCATGAGGGCGACAGCCCACTGTCAGAGGCGTCGGTCGAGATTGCATGGCCCTCAGCGTTACCGTTGAACGTCGTTCTTTGAATAGCTCGTGGAAGCACGCCGTGTATAATTAGGCAATTGCCAATCCCATACAGTGAAATTAGTATGAACTCTAAGATGTATATGACTGATGCAAGCTATCAGCGACAGGCTAGGCACTGCACCGACACGCAGCTCACCTTGTATATCGACTTCTAATCCTTGTTTGCATGTGGCCTGCGCTCTGTCAGGAACCGTGCAAACCGCGACCCCCGTTTCAAATCTGTACTGTCCGTCTGATCCGCGCTCACAGCCTCGTGCGCATGACCGCCACTCTTGTGCCCGTGTTTGGACTTGTCTGGTGATTTGGTCAGGAACTCTACTATGACTGACCAGAGATTGTTGCCGCTCAGCGCGTTCTCATCCACGAGGAAGGCCTGATCAGCGATTCGGGCCAATCTACGCGCTTCGTCCGTATCTCTACGCGCGACGATGCTGCTCGGCGGAGGTGCCTCGTCCTCTTCAAGTGCCCACCCCCAGGGCCAGCTGCCCGCGTTGATCAGGCCGTCCTGGATACCCTTTGGGGTGCGCTCCTTACCCTTCCCGCCGTCCGCATCCTGCTCTTCTGAATACGGATGCGCTTGGAGGTGCGCCATTTTGCGGATCGCGTCATTGTGCGCTCGGTCGATATTCCGCCGCCTCTCCTTCTCTATCGACTTGGTGACTTTCGCAAATTTCTTGTCGAACTTCGCGCGTCCGTCAAAGTACCGCCGCACTACGAGCTCGGATATTTCGCCGATGAGCTCCTCAGAAAACTGCAGTGCTACCAGTTCTTCCTCCGGCTCCAGTGGTCGAACGACCCCTTTCGTGGTGACTCTTTCGCGTATCATCTCGTCCTAGAGACAAGTCATTCAACATCACTAGTTACGAACAGAAATAGATGGATGCGCACCAAGCCGTTATCGTAAACAGATGGCTCTCCTGCTTTACGGACGCCCTCTTCGCGTCCCGTGGAGGTGTCACCAAAGCGTGGGCCGGCGACGTCACTCATGTCCGACGTCTCGCGCAGGGGAGCCCCTGGATCCTGAGTCGATTCCCCACGACCGCGGTGGAAGAGCGACCCGGCACGTATCGCGCTCACGCTCACGGCCCTTCGCATCGACCGCTTCGATCGGCTCGCGCCACGGGAACTGCCACTCGACGTATTCGGACGAGTCATCCGGGGTCTGCTATCGAGCGTGGACGACGAGTGGCTGTGTGGCATCGAGGTAGAAAAACTTCCGAGTGCATGCTCGGTGAGCGCTGACACGCCGGACGGGTTCGGCGACTCCGAGGGGGACGCGTTGATTGATATAGCGTCACCGAGCTGATACGAGGAGGATGGTGGGGGCAACACCCCAGTGGCATACTTGCAAAATGTCGCGATAGCTCGATAGCAATACTTCGCGGGCGTTGTGAACGAGAAGAGAGTAGGTAGTGTATGCGCGGCATCTTAGGACCGCATTTAGACCAATCATGACGCGCGTCGAATGATTCTGCTCACCGTCCCATACCTGTAAATGGACTTTGGTAGGACCAAAGCGGCTCTCGATCCCTTCTAGTAATGGATATAGCTTACGGGCCTCGTCCTTTACATGGTGCTTATCGGGATGCGCGGCCTTGTGAGCACTTGTGATTGCCATATGAGCGTTTTTCCTTTCCGCGTGTATCCATAAATACACTCTAACAACTCACATGTAGATGATCTCATCTCTGAGGACCTCCTTGTCGCTCGCAATTACCAAAAGCGGCGGCAGCCCACCCAGGTAGGACACCGCCGAGCTGACCAGTGGATGCGTCAACAGGTAATTCGGCGCATACATCTGGATTTGCCGATCAATCTTCATCACTTCCTCCGACGCCGTGCGTAGAGTAATAGTCTGGTCCCGTATGACATTCGAAGGCGTCGGCAATGACGCCGTCGATCCCAGGTGCAGCGTCTGGCCGGTTGGCCCCACGACGAATTGATGCTCGACCCCAGATGGCGGGGCATGTTCTTCGATTTCCTTGGCAGCATGGGCGGGCCCGCCAGCTTCGTGACTTACGGTCCGAAAGGCCTCTCGCACGCGGCTTCGGATACTGTTTTGCACCTGTGTAGTGACCTCATCCGGAGGCGGTGGCCAAAGCATGCTCGGTTTATGGAAAGAGAGACCGTAAGGAGGAAGTACATCCTACGGGCAAGAGGGGGCGTCAACATGGATCAGCCGCGAACGCCATGCTCCGCACATACCGTGGCACTATTGACATGTACGCTGGGAAACGAGTGAGTGAGATCGCACCACGGCGAAATGAGTACACCACCAGCAGGCATCGGAAGTCCAGTATCGCGAATGACCTGCAGGAGCGCAAGACAGAGTCCGCCCCCCGCCGAGTCACCTGCAACTACGATCTTCGCAGGATCAACTGGTCTGTGCAACGCACCCTCGGGTGGCCGAATAAGGAACAGGTCTGACGCGGCCTCAGTGAATGCATCCATGAAATTTGGTAGATACTCACATGCAGAGAGACAATCATGTAAGGCACAGGGGAACGGATACTGTGGTGCGAGCCGATAGTTAATGGCTACACAGACGCATGGGCATGATGATTCGAGGCGTGCATGGAATTAATAACATACCGAATACTCTTCCGTTGATCTTCCGAGCATACCGCTCGATGCTGTACCGCTCCTGATCAATGCTACCGAAGTAGTAACCGCCTACGCAAATCTCACTAAAAGCAGTCAAGTCTCGAGAACATGCCGCACCTCCATGTGCAAAGAGTATACAAGGCATCTTGTCCATCTCTGGCTCATAGATCGCTTGCGGTGCTTGTTCGAGCCCCTCTGGATGCCCTATGTTGCTATCCTTATCGCCGGACTTCTTCAGATGAGCCTTATGCCTTCGCTTTGCCTCTTGCCAATCTTTCTTGGCAGCGAGCCACTCTGCGTCAACCCTGTGGCCTCCGAAGGTTTGCGCTGTTTGCGACGAGTGTAAGAAATAAGACGCACCCTGTGATGCCACGAACCTGCCACCACTTTGTGCCTCCCACAACGCGTTTCGTTACTTCTTCACCGCCGAGAGCTTGAATGAGGTATGTTGCTGCGTCATCACAGCATGATATCGGGACGAGAAGTCGTACAATGTGGGTCCACGGTGGAGTTGGAGTACGCGTGTTGGAGAATTCTTGCAGCTCCTCGATTGTATGCCTGTCAAGCTAGGTCAGACACAGGGTCCGCACATAGCTGATGAGCAAGTCGAATATCTTTGCATGTGAGGCGACGCCCCACATAACATCAGGTAAGGACACGAGTTCCCGCACCATTTCTCCACTTAGAACTGCATGTACAGCCTCGAGCCAGATAACTCACTTAGTTGATGCTTCAAGGAATGTCTAAACCAAACTTCAGAGGACAACTGTCTTTCCACCTTGAAATCAAGGCTCACCTTGATTATGTGGAAAGCCTCGTCATAAAGTAGTTCAGTCTGGCTCAAATCCGTGACGCCATCGCCGCGCTCTTTCTGAATGCGCTCGAGGTAATGCTTGAAGAGTGTCTCCAGTACCAAAGGGCCAAGCTTAAGGCCAGCCTGGCCGACGAGGGAGTTCAAAGGCATGCCTGCTTTCTGTGCGACTTGACGAGCGGACTATCCTCGAGGTAGGAAACGAACATGTATAAGTAGAGGTCCGATGCCAAGTAGACGACCGGTATATGCGGTACGCGTTCGCTGAGATGATGTCAGAGAAAGCGAGTAAAAGGCCCGACCCCTTCCCGACGCACACTAACTCCCACGAAAACATTACGCGCTTACAAATCATTTTGCCCAGGTCTAGAAGCGAAGACATAGGCTAGAAGAAGTATAGGGTGTTCATATATTTTTGCTCACAAGGGCTACATTCATCAAGCAACGAAATTAGAGTGGAAAGGAGCATTCTACAGAAAAATAACGTTGCCACATAGGGCATGCCGTACCTGGCTGACAACGTATACTTAAGTGTATATTTAATCTCAATCATACCTACAGTTGCTGCAGGTATTTGATTGCTACATACTTCAAGTAATAATCTGCCTCATTCCGAGGCGAATTTGACAGCTGTCTTAATCCTGTTCTTTACCGTCACTAAGTGCTGCTCGAGATCTGCGAAGCCATTTCTGTCTTAAAAGATGAACAAATGTTTTATAAAGATGAATTCACTTGCTCCAAACCATCATGAAGCGACTTGTTCAATCCAATCGAAATCACATATCCGACTTAACAACGCCTTTTGTACGCATTTTCGCCGTAGCTCCCCTCGGTTGTCGTGGTACGGTACTTGCTATGTCTACCTGAAGACTCTCTTCAAGGAATACGAACTAGTATGACTTGAGAACGCACGTTTGTCTTGCAGATATGCCAAATCTGGCGGTCTCCATCAAGCTCTATGCCTTCCCCGTGAGCATACACAGACTTCCCAGAACCCAGGCGGTTCCCAGCAGCGACCTCTCTCCGTGCAACCACCACCTCCGGCTGAGACCCGCCCCTCGCAATGGCTTTCACCTACCAGTCGTTGTGTGCTATGCTGAGCAAGGCGCCGCGTCCGCTCGCAAAGCACTTCGAGATCTCTATCGCTGCCTGCGTGCTGCTATTCATCGCGTTCCTTCTTTACTTCCTCGTCGCTCTCTCTCTGCCCATCATCAAGTCCATATACCTGTTCTCCATCGACTTCACCCAGGAGGACGGCACCGCGCCCTCCGCAACTGCGACGAACATCCATTTCGGCGTTTGGGGCGTCTGTGCATACAGCGTGCTGCCCGGCTTCGAGTACTGCTACGGGCCCACGTTGGGCTACACGATCCCGCAGGAAATCCTCGACATCGTCGGTTACCAGTCGCTCATCGAGGCCGTCATTGAGGGGCTCACTGTGCTGCTCGTGCTGCATCCTGTATGCGCCGCGCTTGCACTAGTGAGCGCCTTCACGTCACTCTTCCTCGAGTCGCACGCCGCAGCGATTATCTCGCTGATCATTGCCGTGCTCACCATCATCCTCGGCTGCCTTGTCTTCGCAGCGGACCTTGCGCTGGTGATCGTCGGGCGTATCAAGGTGCCCGCACTCACGGCGTTCATGTACAAGGTCAACTGGGGCCCTGGCGTGTGGATGATCCTCGCAGCCGTGATCTGTCTCTGGTCCGGCATGGTGCTGCTGAGCGTTGTAGTGTGTCAGTGTTGCGGAGTGGGCAAGGAGTACATCGATGACGACAGTGAGGGCGAAGAGGCACATCTAACGTAAGTGATTTCGTTGGCCGTCAATTTCAGGCGTGATGACACATGTCTGCGCACAGGAACGCACCCGCAGCTCGCTGGCGAGCGCTCGGCGTGTCTTTCCCGAGCATCATCCCGCACAAGTCAGCGCAATGAGCTGTGCGCAGCGCTCTCGCTAACTTATACCCGGCTTCATTAACGACTCGAGACGACATTACGACCCATGACGACTAATGACCCTCGAGCTATATAGCTACATGACGTTCCTCGTACCGCTCGTTTGCGTTGGATATCTGAATATGATGTTGTTCTGCTTCCTGATGGGATGCGGTGGCACCGTCCATTGTATTATTATCCGCAGGACTGAACACCATTTCACATCATTTGATGACTTGAGTTATGTCTCCCCTTGTCGCACTGAAGCATATCTCTCTTCTAGAGGCCGTTTGCGGCGCCAAGTGCGAGCCGCGATATAGAGTCGGTCGTAGCAACTGGCACAAGTCCCGTTTCAACAGTCGTTTGTCATGGTGACTTATCTCCGACTCCTGTATCTCGCTGGGTCGTACTTCTGGCGGCAGCGCCAATAGTCATGTTCAGTATAACAGGACAAAATCACTGAATACAATGTGCTAAACACAGCCGGGAGTGACCCTAATCTAAGTACTCACATAACAGGCTTTCGCACGGATAGCACGACAACAACCCATAGAGATTAATCCACAACCAATCGTTCATTCTCACAGCATTGCAGCATGATCCCGCTTGGCTAGATCGCACCGTGTAACGTCCGTAGCAAGAGGTGGACGCCTCACGCCATGCTGCGCGGAGCGCGACTGGGCAAAGTAGGCGGTGATTGATTGGGCAAAGTAGGCGGTGTCTGATTGGGCAGAGTGGGCGGTGTGGGCCTAGCCCGGCTTGACGTTTGCGGCGCCGTGCAAACCTGACGACGGTAGGCCATCAATATGAAAGGGCAGGCCATGGCCACTGGCACTACTTACCCCGAACTCAGCAGTAGGCATTCCATTCGATGCCTCGCAGGTCAAGCCCTCGCAGCAGATTGAGAGATTTTGACTATTGATGCAATATTCTCCCTCTTTGAGGCAGAGCCCCGGGAGCGTTTGCGGCTCCGGCGAAGCGAGGGGAATGGCGGAGACGGACACCATGCCAACGGCGAGCATGGCGATGGCGACGAAGGGTACGGAGAAGTGCATGATGAGAGGATCTGAAGCACTCCGTGAGTTAGCATACATTACAATATGAGTGGACTAGGGAGAGTGACACCCACGTACTGGGTACAACGTTGACACGAGATGTCGCTGCAGGATCTACGCTGCAGGGGCTCTTTTATACTTTATACTCCCTGACAGGGAACATTCCTTCTATTTACTGTACTGATCCATGCAGCCATCGAGCATGTTCAGCGTCTGTCTGCGTCGCGATCGAAGGAAAACACCCACTCAACTACGTATTGGCCGAATACGCCATAACCGCTGGAATGCTCGGAAGAGCATAATGCGAGTGGGGATCAGGAATCCTCCATTAGAGAGGGAACGGGAACACCATAGTTGGATACAATGGGGCGGTCATTCCCCATCGCGATGGCGGCGCGGTTCGCTCGCGGCATAGGCTTCAATATCCGAGTAGGTTTCGATGGGCGGGTGTGCAACCGATGTGCAGCAGCCTGCAGATCTTGCATCGGTCAGTTTTACAGCAAGCGAAAGAACAATAGGCGCGACGACCCAAAGTACCTGTTCTCTCCGACCGATGATCCTCGGAGATGCCATAGCCACAGCAGCCACAAATCTGCAGGCCCGCAGCCACAGACGGGAAGCAGGTTGGTTCGGGAAACATGGTGGATACAACAGAACATGTGAATTTGTATGTACTTTGCTGTTCGCTGTACCGCACTTCCAATTGTATGGCTGCTTGTCTGTCCCAGAACTAGGATGCCCATATACACAGTGCGGGGATCATTGCGGACAGTCTTGTAGGACCACCCATATTGTTCGAGCGTGAGAGTGTTTACAAATGTTCTGTCCAATACTTCTACACCGCAGTCAGCAGCCGGTGCGTCACGCACCTTGTACAAGATGTGCTTGTTTTCTTCAATGAGGAATTCCATGGGTCAGTCATGTGCCAACCTTGCATGAGCCTCAGGTGGAGGACTCCGGCTTGCGTGGAAGCTCCGAGAAGGTGAGGGCGCGTGACCACGGGCGCACATTAGCACAACATCTATCTTCTGTATTGAGGGAATATGGCGGTGGCAACATTAAGAGAACCATAAGGTCTACAGTACAAATAAGCTGGATCAAGAATGAGCAGTATGCCAGATGGGATAAGCCGGTGGGTCATGCTATGGCTACGGCGTCTCAGTGGGTCGTCGCGGCTATCTTTTTTCGCCCGCTGTAATCACTTTCTATACTGTGTTCCTCACCGGGCAGTCGGCAGACCCTCTCGGTCGGCACCCCTGCTGATTGGTCCACTCAGTAACATATTGCTGCAGTCTCCGTTCGTTGCTGACAAAATTAAATCCCGAATTGAAGAGCAGTACAAGGAAGTATGTAAGCTCCATTCCGATCGATCAGTAGCGTTCGTCAGTGATTGGCCCACGGAGGAGACGACGGAGCGCGAAGAGATTCACTCACTAAGATGTGCCGGCGGCAGCTTTGTGTAATTGCAACCATGACCCACCAGCTATGACCCCACAAGCACTCCGCAGTGTGACCATCCACAGCCGAACGACCACGGGTTCCACCTCTGGTGGCACACTATTACATCGATGGAATGTCGTTCACATGGCCTACCACATATGATGACCGAGAAGCCGAACAGCGAAAAGTAAAGCCAGATAGCATGTATATATACCCCAGCGCGAGACCTCGAGACCTAAACACAGCGCTGCCCAGTCAGGATGGCAGACATCCCATTCACGCCCCTGTACATCGACGGCCGGCATCGCCCGGCGAATCCACCAGCCACTTTCGACGTGCGGAACGCCTACTCTGGGGATGTCGTGACCAGAGCAGCCAGTGCCTCCGCGCAGGACTGTAACGACGCAGTCGAGGCTGCCGTGCGCGCCTTCCCCGCCTGGGAGCGCTCCTCGTACGCGGAGAGACGCGATTACTTTCTCAAAGCGTCCGAGCTTTTGAAGGCCGAGAAGTACCGGAAGAAGTTCAAGGAGGCGTTTCAGCAAGAGACGTGCGGCGTTGACTACCTGGTTGACCTAAATCTGCATATCACGGATTCCATGCTGCGATGGACTGCTAGCCTGGTGACGGAGCTCAAGGGGGAGACTTTCCCGTCTGTTATTCCTGGAGGACAAGTCGTGATACATCGAAGAGCGCAGGGCGTCATGTAAGGACATGCTCTTGTGTACGCATTCCTCAAGAATGACGCTGACGAATTCTTGTATCATAGCCTGGGGATCGCACCGTGGAACTCGCCGTTGATATTGACCCTTCGTGCTATGGCTATCCCGATGATTTGTGGAAACACTGTGGTCCTCAAGTCTTCCGAAGTAAGCCCGCGGACGCAATATGTCATCGCTGAGCTTTTCCACGAGGTATGCCGGATATGATTATGGTGACAGGTTTGCTGTTTGACAGCCGTCGATAGGCGGGATTGCCGGCAGGTGTCCTGAACTTTGTCCACGCGTCTAAGGATGATGTGGCAGCAAGAACCTTCCAGTTAATTGCACATCCTGCAGTGAAGAAGATCAACGTCAGTGAATGTCTGGCTCCAGGAATAGAACAGCAACTGACATGCTTAGAACAGTTCACTGGTAGTGATCGCGTTGGAAGAATACTGGCTCAGGAAGCTGCCAAATACCTCAAACCCTGCGTTTTCGAACTCGGTGGAAAGTCCCCTGCGGTGGTAGGCTATGGCGCTTCTCTGCAGCTGTTCGTTGAGGGTCCATGCATGAGCAGGTCCTGGAAGATGCCGATATAGAACGCGCTGCACGAGCAATCACCTCCTCGACGCTTGTCCACTCAGGCCAGATTTGTATGTCGACCGAGCGCGTCATTGTCCAGCGGAAGGTCGCGCCACAGCTCAGAGAGGCCCTTGTCAAGAGATTCAGCCAGTATAGATCCGGCGGTCCTGGAGAGGACCTTTCTGCGCAATTTGCCGAGGGATCGGCTGAGAACATTGTCTCCATGCTTCAAGAAGCGAAGGATAATGGAGCAACGTTCCTCGTGGGCGATGGGACACGTGCGGGGGCCAATGTACACCCTCATCTCGTCTCAGGCGTGAAGCCGGGGATGAGATTATGGGAGTGCGAAAGCTTCGGCCCAAGTAAGCCTGTCGCGCCAATCACGGCAGAATGGTGCTGACTAGCAGCATTATTAGTCGCAATCCTTACAGAAGTCGATACTGTAGACGAGGCGGTCGAACTAGCGAACGCCACCAATTATTCCCTGGCAGGGGCAGTCTGGACGAAGGACGTGAACAGCGCAATGGACGTTTCCATGCGCATCCGAGCAGGTCTGTCCTCGATATGCGTGCGCAAGCGATATACTGAGTGTTTGCTGTGCCAGGTTGCGTGAACGTCAACGGACCCACGTTCCATGTGGAGGACGCCAGAGAGCATGGCGGTCTCAGGTGCGTTCGCAAGATATCATGCGCTGGGTAGGTGCGCTGCTGACTATATGCGTCAAACTGTTTAGCGGAGCGTCGGGCTATGGGCTATTCAGTATGACCGATTTCACTGACCAGAGGATCGTGGTTATCCATCCGGCGAATCCACCTCCGTATATGCTGGTCGGCTGACGTGCGGGTGCGACGTGTAGAGATACGTTCAGTAGCTTTGGGCTGTTTGTGACGTGCTGTGAGAGTGTATTCCTGCTAGACATTGCGATGGAATGTCAATTGTATCAAGTTATCAATATTGGGCACGTTATGGTCAGACACAAAACTGTTATATGAAATCCCATTCGACGCGCTTGACAGCCTCATTTGACTTTATGCAGAGGATCGCTTCATTGCGTATAAAATCGGTGTCTGAAAGACAATGTATATCATTCCCGATGAAGCTTCAAAGGTCAGAAGAGCAGATATTAGTCGCAGTCAAGAATGAGTGCTTTGCCGACCAGTGCGGCCCTTAATGCTTGTGAATGTGACTTCGGGCATTCAACACTGTTACTGCTTGTGACAACAAGCGCTTACTGTGTCGAGGTCGCCACGAACGCTTGAACAGAAAACTTAACACTACTCTAGAGTCCCCCATGTCTAGACTGCAAGCTCAGGCTTCCGAGGATGGCTTGCTAAGATCTCGTATTGCTACTTATATCGCTTTGAGGCCGCATGCTGTCTTTGATGTCAAGTCAATCGCAACCGAACTCAAGCAAGATGCCCTAAAAGGACGTCTCCTAGGTTCCCCTTGCTCGCTTATCGGAGCCCTCTCTGTCTCTGGTTAACTCGAGCGGACTGTTTCCGCGTGTCGACGAGCTCCAGCTCATATGTTCTTCAGCAATTTTGCGCAGAGATCGTCGGATTACGGAATCAGAGGGACCCGGTCCGTGCGTCAACGTGAGCTTCATTTACCACCTCTGGATACCAGTATCGGCTCTGACGCCTGTTCCAGTCGATGCAAGCGTGCAGGCCAGCAGCAGCGAAGATGGCGCACTGAGAGAGGCGATCCTCCAGGTTGTTTCAATCTGGCTCAACAGACTCTCGCTCGTCAGCGGCATTGTGAGTGTTCTCAGTCGTATGGTTATCCGCTTCAAGTTCTCAATTGGACGTTTCCACTCCATTGCCTAGGCATCCTTCTTCGCCTCCATTGACTCGCTCCTATTTTCCCTCGCCAGCACCTCGACGCACCTCGGTGACCCGGAGACTCCATGGAGTGCCACGGACAAGCTGACGACCGCCAGCTTCGCGGGCGCCCTCATATTCCATGTCTGCTCCGCCATACTCGCATTCATCGCGTCATTCGTGCTCGTCAGGCTGCAGCTGCTTGACGCAGACGACCAAGAGGCTGACGCAGAGACTACGAGCGCGACCGAGCGCAAGGCTATGCAGGATCCTGAACGCCTCCAACCGGAATCTGGCTCTACGAACGGACATCGAACCTCTACGTCCGCCGGAGAGCAAGGCACGGCCAAGGTAGCAGAAGCTCGTATCAAGGACACGCCTGACCCAACCGCCGCTGTTCTCTGCCGTGTCACCGTCAAGCGCATGCATCCTCTATCCTACCTCGCGCTTCCGGTTCGGCAGCGATTGGTGGTCACTCCGAAACCTGCCACGCCAGACGCGATCCTCAATCCGCCTATCGAGCTCCTGGAACGTTGTCACACTCTCGCGGTGTGGATGTCCGTGGCCGGCTTCGTGCTCGGCGTGATCGGCATATTGGCATATGCATGGGTCGCCACGCCGTTGGCGGTCAGCGTGTTCTCGACGGCATGTCTAGGAGTGTGCTTCTTGGCTGGTGTCGTCGCTGTCTGGTAGTATTCTGGTCCGCGAACGCCGCAGTTCTTGCTCCCCCCTTAACGATTTCAAAGATCTCACGAGCGCCACTGTCATTTCTCATCTTGTACTGTTGGTTGTCAATACGGAAGACTGGCTTGCGCCTGTTCATCGTGTATACACCCTTAATCGGAGTCACATCGTACTTTTTTGCAAGCAGAATCCGTGCAGCACTGGGCCTCCCTAATCGTGATGACCCCTCCTCTGCATAGCACTTTCAAGCCTTCCTAGGGACGTCGCCTTGGTACTCATCGCAACAGATCTGTACAATCTACGAATACTCAATGGTGGCAGTTATCGGTGAGTGACCTTGATTCCTTCTCTTCCCTAGCGCTATTATGGTGATGAGCATCTGATGTATCATTCATCTCCTGCGACGGGAGGTTGCTTGTCTTTTATGACGAGCAGCGCCCCCGCATGACCACGTCCTCTGTCCGAAGGCGGACGTTATCTTCTCTCTGAATATTCACTTTTGCGTCCTCCATCAGTTAGAATCATTAATTGATGTCCTTTTATGTTCAGGTATGATTTTAATTGTGATTACGACCTCGACACTTGATGCATATTATCTGTGTCTTCACCACCGGCCGTGAGCGGTGCAGCATTAGATCCGACCTGTCATTCATCTATAAGGCCTACTGAGGCAAAGCAAACCTTCGTCGACAGGGCTGGAGATGTGATCAACAGTCATCGGAAAAATCACTAGTTACTAATCAAACAAAGGTCTAAGGTTGACTCGAGGCTTCGTTGTCAAAGTGATTCCAGATTGTACCGCCTAGGCATCACAGGCCGATCAAACTTACACGACACGTGTACATGGCATGCCAGGTTTGAGGTATATATATATAGCTGAGATGCCTCTATCTCAGAGAGCAGCCTCGTCAAGGATTCCAAGTCATGTATGAATATGAGACTTCAGTTCTCAGAAGTTTGTGCGCCTCACTGAGTCTGATGTCGTATGCAGCATCGATAATCCTGGTTTTGCAGGTTCATGTCACAGGTCATTCTACCGGTATCATGAAAGCTGGCTGCCTTTGATATGCTTCCAGTTCTATGGTTTAGTTTTGAACTGGGGATTCCAAGGTGTCTTGACAACACAAGTCTGTAAGTGGATTTGTATGATGCAGGGTGGCTTGCCTTTTTGATCCCGCCTGACCCCAGATATTTATCATCTTAACTCTTCACATGATTCTCGAATACTGCGAGCCACTAGTAGGTGTTTCTCAAGTTTTTTTTATTCCTGTTGTTTCAAAAAATCGTCTTGCGCAGTATACCTCGTCTGCGTGTACGAATGGGTCCAAACGGGCCTTCTCACCGCAAATTTGGCGGTTTTCTCCCAGGCCCTCTTCAAAGCGGAATCCTTGTTTGATCTCATCGGCTCTTTCGATAACAGTCTATTGTGGCTGTGTATTTTTCTCATGAGCGCAATCATCTCAGCAGCCGTCCAGATCTTCTATGCGTGGCGTCTTTACAAATTGATTGGTTCTCCTTGGGTACCCGGTATCATCATAATGGTGAGTGAATGATTCTCCCACGCACACACCTCCTAGATTCGGGTCACGTATGCTTACAATGTTTGTCCAGATATGCCTTGCTCAGCTGTCTGCTGGCCTTGCAAGCTCAGCCAACCTCAAGGTATTTCTGCCGTACTTCTTGATCATATCTTTATGTATATCATACCCCCCTTGTAGCTTTTGTCGAGATCACTCATTGAGACAGAATACAACGACTTGATATATGATGCGGCTACAATAGTATGTGCACCTCAACGATGAGCTTCTTCTAATGTATCTCTCGGACAACCAGGCATGGCTTGCAGGGAGTGCTCTAGCTGACGTCGTGATTGCTGTCTCTATGATTATATGTGTCAGTATGGTGGCCATGTCATATTACACACAGCCTCGTTGACACCATTACATCTTCCCAGCTCCAGAGGTTGAAAAGGGGTTTCGGCACTGTCAACGTCATCTTGAATCGTCTTATTACCCTAGTAGTCGAAACAGGAGGTTTGACTGGTATGTACTTCTTTATCCAAGTGGTGATGCATATTTAGATGATTAATATCTAACAGCGGGGGTTGCTGTACTCAGCTTGGGATTATTCCTCTCACCGGTAGTCAAACTACCTGTTCTTACTCGCGCAGGCTGACCATTTGTGCATACAGTACCCGTATGCATTCTGCCCGTACGCTTAATCTTGTCTCTCTCCACTGTAGATGCTGAAATGTCTGCAGACTGTCCGTAATCTCAAAATTGTAAGTGAGGTTGCTACCGGTTTGACGGCCATTCCAACAAGAATGGAAATAGGTATGGGAATAGTCTCTTGATGAGTCTCAACAACCGAGTCATCGTCAGACGCAAGATGGATGCGGCCGATGTCGCAGTCCCTCTTCGGGAGCATGTTACGAGCTGCTCACAGTCGGGAAGCCTATCGATCAACGTATCTCCTCTACGAACACCCGTCGTTGTGGCGGTCTTGCAGGACGTTACAACTAGCGCAGATTCCGATACTCAGCCGGTATAGTAACCTTTACTTGTGTGTCTCAAAGCGTTAGTTCACGCCAAGTACAGGAACACGGTCACAACAAGACAAGCCTAACCAACTGATGTGATATTCGCCGCCAAAATGTCTGATCCTTCGATACTCCTTCTGGGTCAATCTGTATTAGTAGGTAGAGCTAAATTACCCCAGATTCTCCGATTCAGAGGCTTGAAGTGTATTGAGTCCGCTAGATATATAAGCATAGTCTTTCCATTAGTTATAACGGCTGCAATCTTGACCATTAATTTATGACAGTGAAACATAATGAGCACAGTGGTTCCACAGCGATACAAAACCATACCAGCTATTTGTCTCGTACCCATCCCCCCGTATCCGCACCCCACCACCGCGAAAAGGGGGTCTGGGGCAGTTAGATAGACGCACCCCCCCCTGGCTTGAGCGCCCTTCAAGCGCCGGAATGTAACGGTCACAGTAGGCTTCTGGTACCTAGAAATGATGCGATCTTTGATCGCTTTCCAAATCCGGTACTCACACCTAGCAGGTCGTGCTCGAGACTGGTGGACGCTACATTGTGGTCTGCCACAGAATTTCAAGTTTACTTGTTTCAAGCGTCTTATATAAGCCTCATATACTATATCCACCAGCAACCTAAGTATTTCATGAGATATACCCCTCCAGTAATATCATGAGGATGCCACAGATACTGAAAGGAGAAGTTGCAGCTTTCATCATGATGCTTTCCACATGATACTTTATTTGGTCATGAACTTACAGGCTGATTTTGGCATAGATATTTTTTGTGTGGCCTTTCAAGTATTTTACAAGCTCAGGTATGCCTTTGTTGACACTTCCTCGAGCACGACCTGCTAGGTGTGAGTACCGGATTTGGAAAGCGATCAAAGATCGCATCATTTCTAGGTACCAGAAGCCTACTGTGACCGTTACATTCCGGCGCTTGAAGGGCGCTCAAGCCAGGGGGGGGTGCGTCTATCTAACTGCCCCAGACCCCCTTTTCGCGGTGGTGGGGTGCGGATACGGGGGGATGGGTACGAGACAACCAGCTATACACTTAGTCTCGTAACCAGACGTGAAGGGAGGGAGAAGGGATCACGTGGAGTGTTACTATATCTGGATTCGGAGTTCCAAAAAACCCTGCACGCCTTAACATCTGGTGAGTTTTGCAGGGAGGGAGGGGGTATCCGTCACACCCCGGCGCTTGACGTACCTGCGGCGCGTCTTGCCTGCGACGCATAGTATGGCTCCCGCTATATCCACTCTTGCCGAGTTCTCGTCGTATGGTCTTTCGACGCTCTCGGCATCCATCCTCAAGAAAGCCTGTGAGGAAGCAGCAAAAACACACCAGTACTCGTCTGCAGAGACAGAAGCCCTGAGTGGTCGTCAAAGATATTGCTGCCCAAGTCCGAAGCTGGCGGGGAGTCCAGGTCGGAGTCAGAATCGTCAACGACACTGCATAGCGAGCTCAGCCAAGGGCTCAGATGAGTAGTTGGAATAGACGACATTATGATTATGTAGGTTGGCTAGCATACATGCGCATACATTATCTAACAACTGAGTTTTGAGGTGCGCGGTGCGAGACGCGAGGCGCGTCGGACGCAGTCACGTACGCGAGCAGACGCGAGAATTACACGGGCGGCGCAGGGATTGAGTTCAACCCGGGTTGAGGAAACGCCCAGTTAAACCCGCGATGCTGGGGGTTTTTCTACAAATTGGCGCCACCAGCTTTTATCTCATCTAACCCGGCATTGGGTCAAACCTGGGACAATCTGACGCGAGCTGTGCCAGGTTCAGTCCACGGTTCCTCCAGATCATGATATCGACACGCATCCTCCCAGATACCCGGATATTATTGCTCCAGATTCTGATATGCCAGATAACTTGTGATATTGTAAATAATTGATATATTATCTTTTGCGCACAGTACTACAGACATTGTACGAAAAAGCGCATAGTCAGACCACATACCTTGAACATCGCACTCCTATTCTCATCACCTGCACTGTCCCCTGACTCCATTGCCTGGATAGCCTGTTCGCATCGCTCTCGAAGATTGTGGAATCCTGGAACACAATCAAGGCAGTCAGTAGTGTCAGTAGTGTCAGTGGCATGAGTAGTATCAGTTGTGTCAGTAGTATCAGTTGCGTCAGTAGTATCAGTTGCATCAGTAGTATCAGTTGCGTCAGTAGCATCAGTAGTGTCAGTCCGTCAGTGGCATTAGTAGTGTTAGGTTAATCAGTACGTCAGTAGGTTAGTACGGTTAGCACATCAGCGTGATCAGTACATCAGTGTCAGCACCAACCCCCCAGCGACGAGAAATCCAATATTCACCTTGCCGCCATGATCTATGCTGCACGTCACTCGCACTTGGTCCACAACCCAGGAGTCTGCGTGAAGCTGCCATGATCAGCATGGATGACTCTGACATAAACCATAGGTATGCACCTGCCAGAGACCTCCGCCCCGAATCACCGAGGTACAAGCAAACAAATGGGACGCACAATGTTCGCAGACACTTGCGAGTCAAGCGAAGGTCATGGGCAAGAAGAAAAGATGATGTGGCTGCCCTGTGTGAGTCAGTCATCATTTGATCACAAGTGTTATGCTGCAGTCATGGTCATGTGTCCCACCGGACTTAGTGTTGGCCCCATCCTGGCTGGCATTGGGTTCATCCCGACTCCCGTCTCAGGTCGGTGCTGGGCGGCGGGCGAATGGGGGTGGAGCCAAGGTCAATTTGGGTTAAACCCGATCCGCAGTTTGCGGTTTTGCCCGGAGCGTGTGAACTCAGGTTTATCTCAATATAGTCTCTGGCCGTGTAACGGCGTCGTCACTGACGACTTTGGTGATGCATGATGGATACCCCCTGAAACATTTGTCTTTCCGTTCTATTCCTTGTACTACTAGCGCCCATACTGGCGCCTGTCTTAGCGCTCACCCGCAGGTTGAACATTATGTAGCTTACATAATGGGGTCTGTGCGCACTTCGTGCCGGGTATCGTACCACTACGTTTCTTTCTTCACTAACATGGCCATATAGACACGATGGTCCGTGCGCAGTCGGTACTTGTATAAGTAGTTGTACCATTAGTCGGTCGAACCCTAAGTTCGACCTGGTTATTCATTCAAGTCTCTGCTCCTCTTTGCTTGGGGTAGTGGTCATTCTCGACTTCCTCGCTCGATCTTCAGGACAACGCACTGTCCATAAGCCCTCGCTCGTTGTCTACGAGTCAGGCATCGATATAGGAGTATAGACCGTTGTATCAAAAGGTCAAACTTTCTAAGCTACGTTCCTAGTTTCACCTAGTCGAACAACTCATCCACCATCACGTCGAACAACGCAGTAAACCCGGTTCCCTTGGGACTACCAGCCCTCGCAGGATCTCCCCTTCTCCAGTACGACCGAGCAGACCGTTGCTTCGTCACCACCACAAGAAGGACTCCCATCTATCCTCGAGGCGGCTCCTGGGTTCGCGCAGAAGGCTCTAACCCGCAGATCGTCGCCCATCAACAGCTTGTCAGCTATTACCAGAGACACCCTCCCGCTCACCCAGAAGATGTATTCGCCACCCTACGAATCAACGTCGAACCAGCACAAACAACAGAGAACCTACAGTCACCTGTTAACGAACAACCGTTCGAGCTCCTGGACGTTCAGTACGTTCCCATCAAGGCTCCAGAACTACCACCAGCTCCATCTGCACCAACCAACGCACCGGTTGAAGTCCCTATGGCAACGTTCACTCAAGCAGACATCGATCAGCGCATCGCTGTTGCCCTTTCAGCATACCAATCCCAACAGTCAACTGCCAACCGACCCCTTCGCCTTGACATCCCCGCTCCCGAACCTTTCAGCGGAAAGGCGGAGGACCTCAGACACTTCATCCAATGCGTCCTCTCCTACTTCGTCGCCACCAACAACACCAGACTTAGCGATGAAGCAAAGATCGCCTTCACTGTAGCGTTGAGGAAGGACCTAGGGAAGACATGGGCAGACACATACTACGAGAAGTCGGCAGGGGGAGTCCAGGTCTATCCCGATTGGGCAGCCTTCGCCACCGCCCTCGAGGAAGCGTTTCCTGAGCACGGAACGCGAATCAAGGCACACCAAATCCTGATGAAACTGCCTGAACGACAGAAGAACAAGAAGACAGCACTCTCCCTTGAAAACTACGTCACCCGCTTCGAGCAGCTAGCGTCGAAAGCCCAGCTCAAGGACGCCGAAGTCAATGGCGTCAACCGCACCGAGAACGACTACCACACTCTTCATGCCAACTTCGTCAAAGGACTTCCAAAGGAGCTCTACATCTCTCTCACAACCAGGGTCGCTAGGGACCGACCCAGCACCATGAAAGCCTGGTACGATGAAGTCCGAAACACTGACGCCGCCAAACAAGGGGCCCTCACTGTCACAGACACCAGGGACTATGGCGAGCCAATGGATATCGACGCCGCCGCAGTCGCGGCAACCTTTGCCCCCACGTCGGGAGGAAGGAAGTGGGAACTAGGAGCAGTTCTCAATGAGGCCGACCGGAAGCTCCACAGGGACGGGAACCTGTGCTTCTACTGCCACATCAAGGGCCACAGCGCCAAGGATTGCCGCAAGAAAGCGGCTGCACGACAAGGGGGTGGGAAGCCGAACCAGGGAGGATCTGGAAAGGACGACTTCCGCGCCAGAATCAAGGCACTCTCCGTGTCATGAGTTGGCATATGATCAGCATATATACCTCCGGTCAGATGTCAAGCCAAGCTTGACATTGCACCCTTTTGGTGTAGAGGTTATGATGTGAGACCGGCACATGCATGTAAATCCTTACAAAATGTCAAGCTTCAAGTGGTCGAGGGTTCAACTCCCCATGTGAGCAGACATTTCGAGCAAATTCACTAGAGGTCACATGTGATATGTGATTGCTTGGCAGTGAAAGGGAGCTGGTGTCTGAGGTCCAGATGGTCAGGTGACCGGACTACATGGGGTCCTCCTGAACTCTCAGAAGATCATCAAGGTTAAGCCAGAGTTGGTAACCCTTGGGGTCAGGGTATTATATGGATCCACATGAGGTCATGTGCCCTGGGAGGGGGATAATGTCATGAGTTGGCATATGATCAGCATATATACCTCCGGTCAGATGTCAAGCCAAGCTTGACATTGCACCCTTTTGGTGTAGAGGTTATGATGTGAGACCGGCACATGCATGTAAATCCTTACACTCCGCTGACAAGAAGCGGGAGCTGTATGAAGAACTTACGATGGAGGATTTTTGAGGGGGCAGAGTGAGCCGACGCAACCACTGCCCGTATCCGTTTCACTGTCCCGTGTAATTCTAGTAGTCCAAAATGAACGCGCTCTGCACATTCCGATTACTGTGGGACGAAAAGACGTCGAGGTGCGCGCTTTCATTGATAGCGGCGCAACTGGAATCTTCATCAGCCCGAGATTTGTCCGAGAACATCGACTTCGGACAGAACCTCTTCCCTGACCCATCCCCGTCTTCAACGTGGATGGAACACCGAACAAAGAAGCACTCATCACGCGAAGAGCTCTCTTATCCTACAAAATAAGCGAAGAACCCCGATTCGTCAAAGCCTACGTCGCCAGCATCGGCAAGGAAGACATCATCTTCGGCCATACCTGGCTCAAGCTCGAAAACCCCAAGATAGACTGGAAAACCGGACGAGTGGAGCTGAACCACCGGTGGACAAGAGACAAGACCAGGGCCTGGAAGATGGACCTGTACCAAAGGCGAGTGGCCCGGCTAGAATTAAAGAAGGCCGTAACTACCCCACTCCCAGAACCAACGAAGGACGAATTTGTCGTCATCCCCACCTCAGAGCATGCAACCCTTCCCGAACGAAAGACTAGCGGCGCAGCCGGATATGACATCTCTGCTGCGCATCAACTCATCATCCCTGCCCGACGACGAGGCCTGGTCGGCACTGACCTTATCATGGCTATCCCCGAAGGACACTACGGAAGAATCGCACCTCGGTCCGGTCTAGCGCTAAAAGAAATTGACGTTGCTGCAGGAGTAATCAACTCCGATTACCAAGGCAAGGTCTCAGTCCTGCTGGTCAATAACTCTAATCTCCCATTCACCATCAAAGCCGGCGACCGAGTTGCCCAGCTCATCCTTGAAAAGATAAGCACTCCACCAGTAACGCTAACCGACTGCGTCGACGAGACCGAACACGGGGAGGATGGGTTTGGGTCAACGGGTATTGCGTCCATCGAGGAACAAGCGGAGGACATCAACGATGATGAGTTCATCATTTCCTACTTATCTGGAGCACCGATGATCACCAAGTACGAGAAACAGGAACCCCTGGTAGTGAGGGATGTTCCGCTCAAGGAGCGACTCCCTGAACCCTCATCTGGCTACAAACGACTTCACAACGGCATGATCTGGAAGGTCCACCACGACATTAGGCGTGTCACCACTTCCACTGAACTTGCAGCCTCGAACGCCCAAGGCAAGACAGAAAGAACGCTACCACAGATGGTACCATCCTACCTACACGATCTACTCCCCGTTTTCGACAAAGCCACGGCTGCGCGACTTCCAGACCACACCGAATACGACCACAAAATCAACCTCAAGGAGGGCTTTGTGGACATGAAGCAACAGGTCTATCCGCTCAACCCGCAGCAACGAAAGGAACTCAACAAGTTCCTCGAGGAGAACCTGAGTAAAGGGTACATTCGCCCTTCAAAATCCCCGTTGGCGAGTCCATTCTTCTTTGTTGGTAAAAAGGACGGCTCACTACGTCCCTGTCAAGACTACCGGCTGCTCAACGAGAACACGGTCAAGGATCGATACCCGCTCCCGCTTATATCCGACCTCCTGGACAAGTTGAAGCACGCCAAAATGTTCACGAAGATGGACCTCCGCGCCGGATACAACAATGTTCGAATCAAGAAAGGGGACGAATGGAAGGCAGCGTTCATCGTACCTGGAACTGATGGCAAACCGCCGCAGCTATACGGACCAACGGTGATGTTCTTTGGGCTGTGTAATTCTCCCGCTACGTTCCAGCGGATGATGAACACAATATTCGCAGACATGCTTCAAGAAGGCTGGCTCTGCATTTACATGGACGACATCCTGATCTTTTACCAGGACAAGGCAGAACACGAAGAACGAACACGATGTGTTATCGAACGACTTCGACAACACGACCTCTACCTCAAACCGGAGAAATGCGCCTTCGACGTCATGGAAGTCGAATTCCTCGGCATGATCATCCGTCCAGGAGAAATCGCAATGGACCCTGTCAAACTAGCCGGCATTGCGGATTGGCCGGTGCCGTCCAACCTCAGGCAAGTACGCGCCTTCGTTGGATTTGGAAACTTTTACCGCCGGTTTATCAAAGGCTTCTCGGACAAAGCGCAACCGCTGGTTGCTCTCACCCGGAAGGATGTCACCTGGACCTGGGGATCTGACCAACAGAAAGCCTTTGAGACCCTCAAAAAGGCATTCCTAGAGGAACCGGTACTACGTATGCCGGATCCTGACCGACCCTTCGCCATCGAAACCGACGCCTCAAAGTTTGCCACCGGAGCGGTGCTACGCCAATGCGATGACAACGGCGACTGGCATCCTTGCAGATACCTCTCCCAGAGCTTCAATGCGGCAGAGAGAAACTACGACATCTATGACAGAGAGTTATATGCGGTTATCCACGCACTAGATGAGTGGAGACACTACCTCATCGGCAGCCCATACCCAGTGACGATTCTCAGCGACCACAAGAACCTCACGTATTGGAAACAAGCCAAAGACATGAACCGACGACAAGCACGCTGGGCGAGTAAACTGACCGAGTTTGACTTCCGCCTGGTGCACGTTCCTGGTACCCAAATGGTGCAGAGCGACACTCTCTCCCGCCGACCCGACCATGATGATGGCTCAAATGACAACACTGACGTCGTTATGCTCCCACCGGAAGTATGGGTCGCTGCCATCGACATCGACACCCGTGACACCATCCTTTCCTTCAAAAATGACCCAATAATGAAGGAAGGACTCACTGCAGCACGCACCGGAGGAACACCACGCACTGGAACAGACTGGTCCATCGATGATGACCTCCTCTTATACCAGGATCGGGTCTACGTACCCCCAGATGAGTCTCTTCGCAAGCGCCTTGTCTCCCACTATCACGACCTCCCCTCCGCAGGACACCCCGGAGTTCAGAAAACCCTCCTCGGTTTACGCCGTGACTACTGGTGGCCGAGCATGGCCCAGTTTGTCGCTCGCTATGTTAACGGCTGTGGCATCTGCCAACAAATGAAGGTTAACACGCATCCAGCCCGACCGCCCATCACCCCCATTTGACCCCGTGCAAATGCCAAGCCTTTCAGCACATTCTCGTGCGATTACATCACCGACTTGCCACTGTCCAATGGCTTTGATTCCATTTTGGTCGTAGTGGACCACGACCTTACGAAGGGGGTAATTTTCATCCCATGCAACAAAACAATTGACGCTCTTGGGACAGCAGATGCAATGTACCGAGAGGTCTACAAGTGGTTTGGACTTCCAGACAAGATCATCAGTGACCGAGGACCGCAATTTGCGTCCAAAGTCTTCCAAGAACTGTGCAAAATGACCGGAGTTCAATCAGCCATGAGTACGGCATTCCATCCGCAAACCGACGGCGAGACAGAACGAGTGAACCAAGAGCTGGAGATCTACCTCTGCTGCTTCACTGCCAATGACCCGGATAAGTGGGCTGACCATCTTCACACCGCGCAATTTGCTCACAACTCCCGCGAGCACTCCACGACGAAGGTGTTCCCGTTCAAACTCATGATGGGATACGAACCTCGTGGAATACCCACCGCGCATCCTGGATCAAACACGCCCCAAGCAGCTTATCGCCTCAAGGACTTGCAAAACATCCGCGAAGAAGCACATGCGGCAATGGAGATGGCCCAGAACGTCCTGGACAAGAGAGTAAAAAGGAAGGGGGGTTCCTTCCGTAAAGGTCAGCTGGTATGGCTAGACTCCCGGAACTTGAAGCTGCCGTACCCATCCAGGAAACTAGCCCCGAGGCGAGAAGGGCCGTTCAAAGTCCTAGATAAGATTGGAACAGTCGCGTACAAGCTAGACTTGCCTAGCACCTGGCGAGTCCACCCCGTTTTCCACGAATGGCTTCTATCTCCCTACTCAGAAACGGAGATCCATGGTCCGAACTACACGAGGCCACCCCCTGACCTCATCGAAGGCGAAGATAACTACGAAGTCGAAGCCATCATCGGACACTGAGAGAACAAGAGGATGTGACGCCGCAAATATCGCGTCAGGTGGAAGGGTTACTCAACAGCCGATGACTCATGGGAGCCCGAGGCGAACCTGACTGGGACGGCTGACAAAGTGTTGGCAGAGTATAAGAACAGGAAGGACTTGAGCTGAATCGATAGCAGCTCTACCCAGTCGCTACATCCCCACTCGCACCAACATGTCTTCCACCCTCTCGTTCCTCGACCAGTTCAACGCCCCCTCGACCGAAGGCGGGAAAAGGCTCTCAATCTACACCCCTAAGCACACCCACGTCGGCGACAGCACCTTGCTGACGCTCCTTCTCAGTAATCCCACCGACGTTTTCAACAAGCTTAAAGCCCACAACCCTGAGGCAACCAATGCCACCGACCGCGCTGCACTAGAGGCGTACCTCTCTGCCCGCCGCGAATACGACAAGGCTGTCAAGGCAGCCGACGAGGCCATCGACCACCACAAGCGGCTCCTACGCCAACAGGACGACCGCGTCCTCACCGAGCTCATCCGGCTCGACAATCTGAAAGTCGCCCATCGCTTTCAACCGCTCTTACCATGCAGCATCCGAGCACGACACAACAAATTCATCCCGAGCGCCATCCCCAACGCGTACTTACCCCTACCCGCACCCCTACCGACGTCTGCCTTCAGACGCCCCCCGATCCCATCCCCTTTCCTCCAAGCAACGCCGCGGAGCACTACCATCCCGGCTGACTGGCAACCCAACCCTGGTTGGACCCCGAAGGGAAGCTGCAGGCGATGCGGATCGTCTTGACACTGGGTACGGGACTGTCCGGACGTACGATGCGCAGGATGCGGAAAAGAAGCCCCTGGACACCTGGAGCGAGAGTGCGGAACCAGGCCGATGAAGCGACACGTATCTGCACCACCTGAAGAACCTGCACGACGCATGGGGGTGGTCGTCGACAACGTGTTCCTCGAAGGAATCATCAACGAGGCAAAGGAGAGGAAGGAGAAAGAAAGGCAGACGAAAGCAATACCCATCCCTCCACCGCGTAGCACTAACCCCGAACCCCCGCCAGTCCCGTTGCGGGACCTTCGTGCCCCCACCCCGATACACCCGTCGTCTTTCGCAAAGTCGATCCCGACTGGACACCGGACACCACTCAATGGACGTGGGACAGCTCCTGGCCGAATCAGAAGCACCTCTCTGGCGAGGATTGGATGAACGTAGGAAGGAACGCGCGCAAGGAGTGGTTCGACGAAGAGGAGGACGACGGCGTAGATTGGGAGTTGTATGGAGATGGTGAGCAGTAAGTAGTCGAATGAGACTTCGACTCTGGTAGGGGGGTAATGAAACATTTGTCTTTCCGTTCTATTCCTTGTACTACTAGCGCCCATACTGGCGCCTGTCTTAGCGCTCACCCGCAGGTTGAACATTATGTAGCTTACATAATGGGGTCTGTGCGCACTTCGTGCCGGGTATCGTACCACTACGTTTCTTTCTTCACTAACATGGCCATATAGACACGATGGTCCGTGCGCAGTCGGTACTTGTATAAGTAGTTGTACCATTAGTCGGTCGAACCCTAAGTTCGATCTGGTTATTCATTCAAGTCTCTGCTCCTCTTTGCTTGGGGTAGTGGTCATTCTCGACTTCCTCGCTCGATCTTCAGGACGACGCACTGTCCATAAGCCCTCGCTCGTTGTCTACGAGTCAGGCATTGATATAGGAGTATAGACCGTTGTATCACCCCCCTCCCTCCCTGCAAATTTCACCAGACCTTATAGGCGAGAGTGTGCAGGGGTTTTTAGATCTCCACCACCCAATTGGGTAATAGCACACGTGATCCGCCTATAAGGTCTGGAAACGAGACTACTATACTTACCTTGGATCATCTTTGGCTTGGTCGTCACCCAACTGCGTTGGGCCTAGCGGAACGCCGGCTGCACCCTAAATATGGCAATTCCCGCGAATACCAATGCGATTGCGAAAATGGATAAGCGTGACTGAATAATGTCATCCGCGATCGCAAATGTGTCAAATCAGATAAGGTTTCTGTCCGGCTTGTCCCGCCGCCTTGCCCCGGCCACTCCGCCTTCTGGTCCAGCTGCCTCCGGATTGCCGTCTCGGCCAGGCACACCTTTTGCCCTCCGTCAAGGGCAAATCCGCCCAGCCCATAGTGCTATTCAGTCCACACTTTTACAAACATGTTCGCCCCTGGCTGGATTACCTTGAAACCTGAACCATTCGCCTCCCTATGCCTTTCTCTTGCCATATAAAATATCAGTCTACACAAATCTCATTGAGCATGGACTTGAGTTTCGACTTTTTCTCAGGTCCAAGCACATGCCACTGGCCAACCCGGCCATCGGGGTACCATTCCCTGCCTAAATAGGCAGGATATGTTGGAACAAGGGAGCGAACGGCGCAGGGCGCGTTTGTCCACGGGCGTAGCGATGCCCGTAAGGGACAATCGCGTGCGGTACATACATCGCGCGGGGTCGTTATATACTACGATAGGGGCCTCCGGCCCCCGGCTACTCGCGCGCCTGAGCTTTCGAGCTCGTTCCTGACCACGTGGGGCTGCGTGTTTCAACAGGATATGCTACATATGGATGCACACCCGAGACTGCCTGTGAATGATGAATACTAGCAACATGCTTGTGATATATAAATTGACTGCAGTGTGACTATAAAGAGTTCATTTCAATACAATACATGTGTGCTGAAAGAAGCGATCAGGAACTAGCTCGCAAGCTCGGGTGTGGTGTATATTGACCGCTTGCGATGTACATACCGCGCGCGATTGTGCCTTACGGGCATCGCTATGCCTGTAGACAGACACACTCGCCAAACAAATTCCCAATGGTGTGTTCTCTTCCAGAGTACAATCTCACCAACGAGTCGTGATCAGCCGGGGTGGGAGCTACGTACCAAAAAAGGCAGGCATTCCGCAGACAAACGAGAGTTGAGCAGCCCTATTGCCTATTATGGCCTATATAACATACATCACAATATGAAGTTGCACGGCTAACATAAAACTGCAGTCAATTTTTTCAGGATGTACTCAGGCCCATAATGGCACCTGAGGATGTTCGAGAGGATCTGTGAAGCGCGAGAGCTATTTCTAAATGTCGGGACATCCATGCGATCCGGCGTGACATGTGCGCATTTTATTTGACCGATTTGCGATCGGCGATGACATTATCCATTTTCGCAATGGATAATGTCATCCGATTACCGGTCTACACAATTAGAAACAGCCCTCCCTCGCTATGGATTGTTTCGAACATCCAACCACTGACTTTGGGGCCTAAACAGAGCCTATGAAAAATGCATTCAGCAAGTTATATCATGTTTCCTTAGCTAGCCAGCCTCAGTGCACTTTCAGCTTAATGCGCGCTCGAAATGGGCTCGAATCACTGACCGGGGCGGACCAAAACGAGTGCCGGGGCGGGCATCAAGGCGATTCGGCGCGGGCAGGAAGCTTATCTGATTTGACCGATTTGCGATCCCAAATGACATTATCTACTCACGCAATGCGATCAACCTACCGTGCTCATCCCGGTCATTCTTCGTTGCGTGAATCAAGCCAATGTTCGCTTTCCTGCGACATCTGCCTAGCAAATAACATACCTTTGATTATTGGTAGCAAGACCCTTGTTTCTAGTGCGAACCAGTTATCAGGCACACCTCGTACCGTAGCGGCAAGCGTCTCCTTCCCTCCAGACAACCCGCATACCGCTTCTCGTATCTTTGAGCAATGATCAAGTAAGCTATCGCCCGCCCAAAACTGTTGTGCGCCCGTTATGAACAATCCTGTCAGTTTCGTATGGTGCCTTCTACAACGCTTTCGTGGAAGAGTATATACAGCCATATGGAATATCTTGCGGCGGCTCGGTCGCGGGGAACCTTTTGCGCGTGTCATGCCATTGCCATTTGGCCTATATCTCTAGAGGGCTTATCCACAAGAAGCCCTAGCCACAGAATATGTTCGTCAGCATACGTCGATCCCTGTCCCTAGAGTCCTTGACGTCGTTCCTTTCTGGTGCGATGAGGTCTACATACTGATGACAAAATTACCTGGCGAGCAACTGGGACTGCGCGCGGGTGACATCAAGGACCTCTCGCCTCGTCGTCTTCAGATTCTTGAAGATGCACTTCGCGGATGGTTCGAGCAGCTCAGAGCTCTGGAACCTCCGGATCCGGACGCGGTCTGTGGCTTTGGCGGCAGTGGCATCAAATGCTACCGCATCAGTCATGATAACTACGTTGGACCTTTCGCCTCGCAGAATGATTTCCACCAGTTGTTGTTGGGGGCCTGCGCGGCAACGTATGGCCCCATGACCGCCGCAAGCCACTCGAAAACTCACAGGATCTGGTTCACGCACGGCGACATTACCCCACATAACATTCTCCTTGACGAAGACATGAAACCTGTCGGACTCGTTGACTGGGAATGTGCGGGCTGGATGCCAGAATATTGGGACTATACATATGCCCTCTATATCAGATATCCACGCTACATGGCATGGTGCGATTTGTTCACTCGCATCTTCCCGCAATATGGCGTCGAACTCGAGGCTGAGTACAAATTATGGGAGATCGCGAACCCATGGTGATCATGGTTCTCTGCTGGTACGTCGCTATGCATTTCCACGCACGTGTTCGTGCTCAAGGTCCTTCAACCAGGAGCGAACTCGTATGATCGAATATTTGTCGTGTGGAATGTTGGCTCATTTTCTGGGGAGTTCGCTTCCTGCTACTCCATAATCCATGTCTGCGTATATTCAACTCATGACATTCGCAGCGCACTTAGTAGGTCATCCCCAGCTTTGGTTTGATTTAGCGTTGGGAGCTCAGTTGTTGCGCGTCCATTGGTTGTTGCTCTATACATGTATGTATCTGCTTCTACATGTCTTCAAGGGGCCTGTTTCCTGCTACCCCGTGATTTTCATTCTGCTCTCATTCGAGGTTTGCACTGCCAGGACTTCTTCCTTTGGGTACTATATGCCAACCGCGACGTCTACCATGTCCTGGCAACTAGGCACATAATCGGCATCCGTTCTTGAGGTCTCCCTTGTGTGCATATGCAATAGAAACGATGCACAGTGAAACCTCGATATTCGCAGTCTTGCGAAATTGGATCGCACGGTACAACCGGCCCAGCCGGTAGGCGCCGTGGGCGCTCCCGAGGATCCGATCAACGCATGCTTCAGCTTCAGGCCTTCCTCCGGTCCTACATGCCAAATATGACTTGAGTGGATGATCTCCGCTGCAGTTATTAAGTGACCTTCCGCTGCGGCTGACCCATGCAACTCATGCAGCCCTGAGAACATTGCTGCCTCGTGGCCTCCTGTCTGACATCGCCTCGAAGTCTGTTCATACTTCCCACATCTTGAGGCTATGATGAAGTAGGTCTCGACAAACTCAGGGTTTGATCCCTGTTATTGACTCGTTTTCTAAACCCCAGCTACGTGCGGTCCCTACCACGGCTACCCCTTCTACAACGTCTGCGTTGTAGGATATATACATTTATATGGGGCTTCTTGCGCAGGCGAGGTCACGGACATCCCTTTTCGCGCGTCATGCCTCTGCCATTCGGCCTCTATCTGAAGAAGACTACAGTACAAGAAGCCCTAGCCACCGAATATGTACGCCTGAACACGACAATCCCTGTCCCTAGAATCCTCGATGTCGTCCCTTACCACAAACGGTCCCTCGTACTGATGACGAAGGTACCTGGCGAGGAATTAGAGAAGCGCGTAGACCACATCAGTGATCTCTCGCCCCGTCAACTCCAAGTTCTCCAGGACACGCTACGCGGCTGGTTCGACCAGCTCAGAGCTCTCCAGCCACCGGACCCGCACGCGGTGTGCGGCTTCGGCGGTAATGGCGTTAGAAGCTTCCGCATCACCAGTGATGACTACGTGGGGCCCTTCGCCTCAGAGACGGAATTCAACAAGAGGCTGCTGAAATATAACGAGGCGACTCACACCGAGATTTCCTCCCCCAGTCACTCGAAGTTGCATAAGATTTGCTTCACACACGGCGACATCACCCCTACGAACATACTACTCGATGAAGACATGCGACCGGTCGCTCTCATCGATTGGGAGTGTGCAGGGTGGATGCCCGAGTACTGGGAGTACACGACGGCTCTCTTTATGAGGTATCCCCGGTATAAGGAGTGGTGCGAACTGTTTACTGGCATCTTTCCTGACTATCGCGTTGAGCTTGAAGTGGAGTATGAGATATGGATGGTCACGGATCCGTGGCGTGGTTGATGCACTCTAGTGGTAAGTCTTCCCATTCATTCAATCATGGATCGGTGTTGACAATCCATTCAGAACGTGGGAAGCTCTAAACATGTCGATTCATCTCCTATCCGAGATACTTGATGATAGCCCTCATTTTGCGTTCATGTAGAGTCACTGCTGCTGGTATTCGTCCTACGAATAGGAAGCTCTTATCCACCTTGTGTATGAACTTGCCGTATGATCGTTGGCGCATACACTATACTGCATGACGCACATCGGCCACAAAACATACTGGTACCTTTCACAGAATGAACACGGTGACGTCATAGTCGTAAGATGGACAATAATATATGCGATGTTAGGTCGAGACCAATTATTATGCTCATACAATTACGAAGATGCTAACCAAGAAGCAGCTACCAACGCACGCCGACGCGAACACGCTCACGCTTCTCGGCAACGCCACCCATGCATACGAGAGGATGCCCAGTATCCCGAGTATGAAGCCTGCGCCTGTCATCATCAGCGACAACCGCAAGCAGCGCTCCAAGAAGTCCACAGGTAGATGCAGCATCTCCTGGATTGCAGCATCGGACCCGGTCGTCAGGCACTTCGACAGGGAAAGGGCTTCGCGCGGAGGGGAGGACGTGCAGAATCGCAGTGGATGCACAACGCGAACCACTATGCGTCTGAGCACAGCACGAGCGGCGTGCCTCGGCGACGGCTCGGACCCATAAGATTCGAGCTGTCGGGTCGTAGGACGGCCGTGCTTGGAAGTAGATGAGTCGGAGCCTGCTGGGCGATGCCATGAGTGCAGACCGCTTTCACTGCTCTCTGCGCCAGCAGCGTCGTCATCTGCTGCATGTTCTGCCGTGACCAGCTCGTATCTGCAAAGCACGAATGCGCCGCTGAATGCGACCACGGCTGAATACTCGTACTTGAGTCCATATACCATTCAGAAGGGGTGATGACTGACGTACCCGCGCAGGTATGGAATATGAGTGCGCCGGAGAGGCTTGCACTAATGAAATCATTTGCTGTATGCCTCGTGGGAATAATTGTATTGTCACGCCCACCATTGATGGCGGTAGATGCGAGCGTGAACAAGAGCGCATCCATTGACGCGAAGAATGTGGTCTGGATGTTGATTAGGATGCGTACAAGGTCGATAATGCAATGACTCGGAGAGCTCACGATTGTTGTAACCAGCTGCAGTCGTTTCAGCCAGAAGTCGATCACATTGAAAATCGCTTTCTGAAGCGACTCTTCACGCGATTCATGCATCAAGTGTGGAGGAGCATCGATATCGCTCATATCCTGCCTCTTGTTGTGTGAAAGAACTAGATGAGAGGGATTGATCGCACGTACGTATTATTCCGGTAGCACTTGCCAAGCGTATCCAGTGCTTCCCCTCGGCTCGAGACAGCGTATTAAGCAAACAGCTGCGCAATATCCTTAGGCCACCAAGCACAGCCTACAAACCTTATAACCCGCACCTAAATCACCGCATCATTTGTCAAGGCTCCCGCCGGCGCGTTCATCGGTGTCAAGTGGCGCATAAGCCGAAAGTAGCAAGAATGTAGACGCTCCTCGGCAACGTGCTCGCTTTCCGGGTCTTGACAGCGACGACAGCGACGAGCCGACGGCGGGGCGCATCGCAGTAATATCTCTTTGGGGTCTACGGACTCCGAAGCACCCCACACGTGCCGCTAAACCACATTGATGTTCTTTTGTCACTTAGTGTTCGGTGGCTCCATTGCTAACGCTCACGGGACATGGGTTTACTGACTCTGTCAACCGGAGGCGCTTCCTTGGCCCTAGCAGCAGTCAAATTTCCGAGAAAGGCTGCTCCGCTAGACGCGTTATTCGGGCAGTTCTGACTGATACGTATAGCAGGCATCGGATGCTCACTCACTTCGGATCGGGAGAATGCATTGTTTGACGAGAATGTGGACGTCCCGTCAGCATCAAATCGTCCTCTCCGCAGAGTTACACAGCCACATGTGCACTCACAGGCCAGTTCGAGCACAATAGGTCTGTAGTTCGATCTTCTGAAAATAATTGCGATGGGATGCGATTAGCGTAACCGGAAGTTATAGCACAAACGATAATTCTGGATCAGCTCGTCAACGGGAAAGGTTGTATGATATCATTGTTATGCGGACATACCAAAATGGGCTGTCCGGAAGTATGCGATGGTGAGCGCCGGATGAACATCGGCAGATGATCGTAAAAGCGCCCTATACCGCGTACTTCTCTTGAGTATATGAACCTTGCATAGCTGCTAGCAAATCACATAATGTGCTAACAAGTACAGCCCTGGGCATACCCAGCATGCATGACCCAGGGCCACCTGCACGATGAAAGAGCAGCACGAAGGTAGAAGCGAGCGAAGAGCTCGGGCGCTCGTCCCAAAATGGGCGACTTTGCGAAGCAGGCGAGTAACGATGCTTCTACTGCCTCGAGGCAGCCATCCGATAGTCAATATGACTCCCCTGATGCGACTTGCAGCTGCAACGAGGCCTCCGCGAAGTTGCAGCATGTTACGACATGGAGAGGGTACATCAGGCGCGGAGAGAGCCTGACCAGGTTGTCAACCACCTCGCTACACCTCGCTTGTCTCTAACGCTACACGCCATACTAAACAATCCTACGATACCCATAACGTCAACATGAACAGTGATAACTCGGTACGTTGGACTGGCGGTCGCGTAGGCGATGCAACTGATGGCGAGGACAGATGATGGAGATCGATAGGCACCTTACACAACTCCTGAGTAGCATGACACTCAATGGACCGTGGAGGCCAGACATCGTAAGTGATGCGTAATCGTACTCTGTACCACCACAGCTAACAGCTGCTATGCGATCTGGAGAAAGGAAAGCACAGGGTCGTTGCCGACCTTTCCAGCAGTAAGCAGTCACGACGAGGGCATGTCCGACTCGTCAGACACAGAAGACTCGACTTACCAGGTGATTCCGCCCATCACGCATGCACTACCCACACTGACGTAATGTCCCAGGCAAGCCCGTCGGGATCCTCAAACTACACCGCGACCGTCGACGTGCAGCCGCCCTGCGGCTGCGCGCTGCTGCAGGGGATCCGCGACCAGCTACTCTTGGAGCGCTATCCCACCACCGGCGGCGAGTACCTGGAAGCCATCTTCACCCATCGCGAAGTGTTCTTCGCGTTCCCAGAGGGCCACCAGATGTGTGCCATCGGGTTCACCGACCTCGCGAAGAACCTAGAAACGCGCAATGCGAGGGCAGACAGAGATGGTGATGGGGAGGCTGCAGCAGCTTTCAGGCATGAGGCATGGGTGATCGCGAGCAATCGAGGGAGGTGGTAGACTCTCCTCGCATGCCACTATGGACGGATGTATTTGTCATAGTCATTCAGATTATTCGGGCGCTGGACGCCATGTTCTTTGCGTCTTATGTTCCGAAACCAGTAGGGCGATGTGTTCAGCGCGATCCGCCTTGAAAGTCTTATCAACTGGGCAAATGAAAGAAAAGAAAACTTAGATTATGAAGTTGCCGCACGAAGCGGTGGAATTTGGCTAGACATGCACATATTATTGAGATGAAAAATCATGCATAGCATGTATACACACTTGCCTTGCTTACCAAGATTACTTGCGCTCGCGGAACTGTGCTGTCCCGACATGAGAGAGCGGAAGCAAACTGAGAAACGCCCAAGTGCCGTGGAAGTCAACCACGTGATGTGCTCTGTATGGGTGCTTGTGGGTGCTGTGCTCTTGTCCCGTACTGTCACTCATTTATCTTTGGGCCACCTTGAGTCTTGAGAGGTCTCGGCTATCTCTATCGAATATGATACAAGATATGCTCTGCACTGCGCCAGAAGTAGCGTTATGCAGCGAACAGCGAATGTTCACAGCTTCCAATTTACAATGGATTCGGTTTCACATTGTGCCAGTGCATGCTGCGAGGTGCTCGGAATCGGACTCACTGCTGCGGGGTCTTCATTTTGATCCGTCCGAGCGTTTCCGGGAATTTTGGATGTGACGCTTCTGCACCGCCCATGATCACTGTTGCCCGTTTCGGGTCGTGATGGCAGCCTGGCTTGGCGTTGACATATTCGGATCTGTGTGGTCACTCGCCTGTTCTCCGGCTCCGTTCTACCGTCACAACGTACTGCATGGCTCCGCTACACGAGCGAGATAGTGACTTGCGCTCCGAATATCACAGTGCGGCTGTACGGCACAATTTCTTGTGGGGTTTGCTGGGCCTCGCAAGATGTATGTGGAGTGTAGTCACTCGCCTCGGGCGCTGAGTCAGAGAAGACCTTACCCCGGCTTCTAATGATGGCTGGGCGGCTGTGGCGCGCATTATATACATGGGCGCAGTGCGCCCACATACCGACCATCTCGCTGAGCCTGTCACTTCACTATGGCCGGTCAGTTCACAAGTGCGTATGCATGCACGTCCATGGCATTGCCAGTCACTGATTTTTTACTATCATCTGCAGCGCCAGGGAAGCCTTTTCTACGAGAGACACGTGCTATGACAGAGGAACCTGGTCCATTCCTGCGTTCGGGTTCACGGCTATTGCTATTCGACTCAGACTACATGCCGAGAGCAGCAACAACCGGTCATATGAACAACAATGAGAAGGAATCAGCTCAAGGGAGACGATGTATGTTGTGCTTTCCGCCTTGTTGTCTCGAACAAACCTTTCTCAACGTGATATTCCCTTTCCGTATCGACAGGGACGCAGACTGATCAAGATGAAACCGATGCAGAGATACGGAGAAGAGTCATGAAGGAGCTTTGCCATTCATGGATGGACAGGCTGCAGCTGATCAGCGTTGTTGTGCGTTTCTAACCGTTGTCGCTCGCGAACCGAACACTCACGATGATCCGTCAGACTACATTCTTTGCGGCAACCGAGGCTCAACTTCTGGGGTTCATTGCGCCAGACGACCACGACGAGGGACCATTGGTACAGCAGGCCGCAAATGCCATTCTCGCTGGCGCTCTCATCATTCATTTGTGTGCAGGTAGGCTGAATTGATCGTAGCCTGGATCGAGCGAAGCTCACAGAGAATTGCGTAGCTATCATTTCGTTCCTCGCTGCCTTCTTCTTAGTGCGCTATCGTCTGCGTGAAGCCAAGCGCGAAGAGCTCAAGGTCGAGCTTGGCGTATCGCCGCTGGATGGGTCTCGATCCTCCGATCCGCCCGTATGGTCGGCGAATCCGCACCTCGAACAGGTTGGTCCCTTCCGCAGAGGAACCCCGCCAACCCACCTGCTGGAGCATTGCCACGGGCTGTGCATGTGGCTCGCTGCGATTGGCTTCGCCCTTGCGTTGACAGGCGTGCTGTGCTACTCATGGGCGCGCCTCCCACGGAGCGCAAGTATCTTTGCCTCAGTATGCATGGCTGTTTGCTGGGTTCTGGGAATCGGTTCCGTCCTTGTCGTTAAATTGTGATGAAGTGATGATCCGGACGTGTTACGACTTGTACGACTTTATGGCCCTTGATGACTGTGGACGTTTGTTATACCTTACGACAGCGCTAATGTGGACTGGTATATGAAATGTTTTGCGCGAAGGCAAATCTAATACAATTGACGCGTGGTATTACATATGCTAAACGTACAGAGAGCAGCATGCGGCGGATATGGTAACAAAGGTCCAGCTCCGAAACCTGTCATCACAGATATCTACAACTTGCTCTCGTTGAACTTGATGCCGCTGAGAGGTTGGTCTGGACGGACATCAGGTGCTGCCATACTCGAAGTCAGAGTGAACACTCACAGGTGTTGTGGAACAAGTTGTCCTGCGGAGTCAAGACTGTGTGCGACGTGAGGGCACTAGCATCGACCATCTCCGGCACAAGCTCGTCGATCGTGCGAGCACCCAGGAGACGCATGGTCATCTCGAACTCGTCCTGTGCATGAATCCGTTCTTAGTCTCATATCCTCATCAGGAACTCCGCAACACGTACACGGAAGATCTGGATAGCTTTCTCGACACCTTCCGTGCCGTACGCGCAGAATGCGTAGAGGAAGGGCCGGCCGACGCCGACTGCCTTCGCGCCCAGCGCAAGAGCCTTCAGCACGTCACTTGCGCGGCGGACACCACCGTCCACGAAGATCTCGAAGTTCGGATTCGGCCAGTAACCGCGGGCACGGAGGGCCGCGGTGACCTCGACGAGGACCTCAATACCAGAGCGAGCAGTGTCAAGCTGGCGACCACCGTGGTTGGACAACACAATGCCTTGCACGCCAGCCTCGTACGCAAGGATAGCATCCTCCGCAGTGGAGATACCCTTCAGAATGATCGGCACTGTGGATATGACGTCAGCGTCATGGTGCCACTCAATATGACAATGGAGTTACTTTTAGTGATGCTCAAGAACCACGGGATGTCCTTCCACGACAGACTGGGGTCGATGAACGACTGTTATGGAAGACATGTCAGCAGGCTGTACGTCGAGGGTGCAAAATAATTGGCGTACGCTGATAGCACGAGCCACACCCTGATCCTTCTTGATGTCGCTCTGGCCATCCTGGACCTTGGCAACGCCCTCATCGCCCACAAACTTCATGCGCATATCCTTTTCGCGGCGGCCAAGCTGTGGGGCGTCCACCGTGATGAAGAGCGCCTTGACGCCCCGCGCTTCCGCGTGCTGCACGTACTTGCGCGTGATCTCGCGGTCGCGGTTCACGTAGCTGCATCGCATCGAACATGAGCGTCCATCTACGCCACGCCAAGGATGGAGTGGCACCGGATCCGACTTACAGTTGCAAGAAGAGGGTCTGGTCGGGCTTGGCAGCGTCAACGATCTCGTCGAAGGAGCACGAAGCCAGGGTCGCAATCTGCGAAGAGAAGACCGGTCAGTGAGTTCCGCCCGGTGCCCGCCTCGTGGCGTGCGAAATGCCCACCATCTGAATGACACCATGATTCTGAGCCGCGCGAGTGAGGCAAAGCTCGCCATCTGGGTGGCCGAGCTTGCCAAGGGCAGTCGCAGACTGTAAGTAACAGGCATTCAGTATTACTCCGGTGAGATTCCCGGTGTCAAACGCACAATATAGACCGGAAGCGAAGACTTGTGCCCGAGGATCGTCGTCGACCAGTCGACTTGGGAGACATCCCGAAGGATTCGCGGGCGGAACCAAACGCTGTGGAGTACCCAAAACTTAGTCCCCGAGCGGTGCACCACTGGGGGATTGGCTCACCGCTGATATGCCAAGCGGTTCTCACGCAGAGTGATTTCGTCGTCAGATGCGGAAGAGTAATATGCCTATCCAGCGAAGTTGGCCGAGATGTATTGTCCAAGCGCAAGACGATTACATACCCATGCCTTCTCCGGGATGACGTGGCGGGCCACGTTCTACGTGGGTTGTGAGCACGAGACATGGTGCAAGAGAGCAAATTGCGTACCTCAAAGTCGTGCAAGTTGACGATTGTATCGATTGAGGGACGGGCCTCGATGTATTTTTGGCGTCTCTTGTCTTCCTCGGATACCTCCTTGATTACTTTGGCTACTGTGCTTGCGTCGACCGGGCCAAGACTAAACACACAGTTATCATCGTGGATCCTACAAGTCGCAACTCCACACTTACTGCTTCTCAGGAGGGAGGTTCGTAGTAATCGCATCAGGCGGGTGGATTGGCTCGTAGGCGGCACTATAGAGGCTTGACAACCGCTACATCCTACAGATTTGATCGACTTACGTTGCGTCTTTGCCAGCGTATTTCAGGATGATCGCCTGACCTCCAGGATGCTCTGTGGAAGGTGAGCGGCTATATGCAACGAACGGAATTTAACTGACCGGGCAGGAAATCTGTCACGTCATAGACCTTGCCTATAACGTCATCCAGTTAAGCCACAATGTGGTATCTGGGGAATAACCACCTGGGGCACTTACCGTGGACAATAATCCAGCAATCGTTGCGGGTGGCGTGATTGGCGACCTCTGGCCCAGTAAGTACATGGATATCAGACATGATCGGCGAGAGAAGGGGGAAGATAACCGCTAGGCCGGCGTCGGGTGGGGGGAATGGGTTGGCTGGCTGAGGGCGGCCGCCGGGTCTTTTCAATCCAAAAAGACGGAATTTGCGGGATCCGCATGCCCCATCACATAACAACGCACCCGAAAGTACGTGAAGCGGCCTGGAAATGCGGCGGGGGAGCTGCACGCCTCGCGGAGAACGGTGGAACAGCGCGTAGACAGAATCAGGACGGTGTTAGATCGGAAAGGCGCTGGCGCGACTTCAGGGCCTCCGTCGATGGATGTCCGTGGCGTCTGCGAGGAATAAGTGCACCGTCGACTAATCTGCGGTGCCTTGGATCTCCCATGTGGTATCTGAGGTACACGTATAAATTTTGAGAATGTGGATATCATCTGCGGCCGTCTCTTTGCCTTGGTTCCCGGGGGACCCGTGGATATGCACTGGCGCAGACAGGACGCTGCGCTTCCGCGCTCCCCCGATGGTGCGTTCATCTCCTCTTTAACGCCGTCGGGCAGTCTTCTGGTCTCCGAATGGTCCTTCGGCTTCGATGAATAGGACGTATTAGATCAATCCAACGCTCGGGGAGTTGCAACCCATCGATGACCCTGATGACCTATGAACGTCGTAAATGAGTCAGCGTCTGCGAAAATTTGTCGATTGTACCCACTATTACACATGTGCCTGTCGCCTTTGGCCTCGGCACCAGGGAGTGCTGTAATCATTCCGCGTTGTCTAACGAAAATGAGACCCCTGATAATTCCCCTGATAGCCGTGACTGTGCGAGTCCCATTACCTCAGTTGACACAAACCTGCTGTCGACCATGTATAGGTCAGATTGAGAACCCTACACTCGGCCCGATTTCAATTAAATGAATCGTCGCGGAATCAATACGAGAGTGGTGATAAGACCCAAGAGATCAACGCGTTATGATTGGCGCCTAAGTGTGCCACTTCAAGTTTCTTACTCTCACCCACAACGACCATGAAATGAATTGTATCCGCATCTTTGACCAACCTATTCCTTCTTGTTGTCACATAGAGTCTGCGAGGTGACCACGCCTACAAATCGATATGTCCTGCTTCGCCTTCGAATCGGAGCGCGATTGGACAACGAGCGTCATGTGTAGCACCTCCCTAACGCCGCGTTGCACAAAACGCCTTGTAGGACATCTTCTATGATTGACAAGAGTAGTTATTCGCTCCCCAGGGGGATTCGCCTGACTAAAGCTGCATAGGATTCCTCGAAGCGAAGTAGGCGTTTGCCAAGACTGCTCGGTTTGGTCATCGAGGATGTCCAACTGCACTTCCCCGCCGCCAAGGCTACACTCCTATGCTCGGCGTTCTATCCTCTCCGGCGAATGAGGATATGCGAACGACATTCTACATGATGTGAATATGAGCCAAGGAGCCTGCAAGTCCGGCCGAGTGACAGTCCATTCCAGTATGGCTCAAACACCACTCTAACTCCCTAAGTCCGCGGCTTGTTTCTCGGCGCGACGCCCCACGGGAAGGGAGACAGGCTACTCCCGTCCGCCGATACGGTGAGCATGCCTTCTAGTCCCACAGCCACGCGCTGCGCCGTTAGGCGTATCTGCGCCAGATGGGGCGCCACGATGTTCTGGGCGCAGTCTCCGTGATGTAGACGGAGAACTCAATCCAATCCATCCAATGCAATTTGCAGACTAGCATATAAGCCGTCGCAAATGGCGGACAGTCCCCATCCTCCCAGCTCTCATCCGCTTGACCAAGCGTCCACCACAACCATTCCTCCTCTATCCCGTTACATATCTTCTTTCTTCTCAAAAATGCCGGGCTTTGAATGGAACCGCGAGACTGAGACCACCCCCGCCCCCGTCGCGGCTGAGCCTACTGTCGTGCCTGCGCCGACTCTGAACGGCCACGGCGACGCCCCCAGCATTGTCGATGGCGTCTACTACAACGCCCGCCTCGACCCCAAGAACTTCCTTGAGGGCCCCATTTCCACGAACCCTGCCACCCGCCTTCGTCAAATGCTCGCCCGGCCAGGTATTGTTGTACGTGATACCCCTTCCGTGATCTAAGCTTGCTGGTAACGAAAGTACCTACAGGTTGCCCCCGGTATCTGTGACGGTATCAGCGCCCGCTGCGCTCTCGAGGCCGGCTTCGATTGTCTCTACCAGAGGTAGCTCCCATTTACCCAATCAATGTTCTAGAGCTGACTTTACTTCACAGCGGTGCCGCCACCACTGCGTCGCGCCTCGGCATGCCCGATGTTGCGATCGCCACCTTGAACGACTTCGTCCAGGTAAATTACCGTCTTTCACCCCTTTGAACTGTTATTTATGAGATATACAGAGCGCGCAGATGGTCTGCAGCATGGACCCCACAGTGCCCGTCATCGCCGACGCGGACACCGGGTAAGCGGACTCATACTTTTCTAGAATACGGCTTATTGACTGGCATACTCAGGTTCGGTGGTCCCGCCATGGTCGCTCGTACTGTAACCCAATATGCTCGCGCAGGAGTAGCAGGCATGCACATCGAGGATCAGGTGCAGACCAAGCGCTGCGGCCACTTGATGGGCAAGCAGGTCGTCTCCCGCGAGGAGTTCCTCCAGCGCATCCGAGCCGCTGTCATCGCCCGCGATTCTATCCCCGGTGGCTCCGACTTCGTGAGTATAATCTTCGATCTTGGACAATGCGCGCATGCTGACAACGTTGCTCTTTCTAGGTCATCATTGGCCGCACGGACTCTGCCCAGGTCCTCGGCATGGACGAGGCCATCACTCGTCTCAAGCTCGCCGCCGATGCCGGCGCAGATGTCTGCTTCATCGAGGGTGTGAAGACCGCTGAGTTGCTCACATCTACGATCGCGGCGCTCGCGCCCAAGCCCGTGAGTAGCGACGATACCAACGGATCGACCGCACCCTGACAATTGCGCACAGGTTCTCGTCAACGTCATCTCGGGTGGCCTGACGCCCTCCTTCACGTGCCAGGAGGCGGAGGCCCTCGGTGCGAAGATCATCAGTGAGTACCCTGGTCCGCGGTCATACTTCTCGGCCTTCTTACACGGAGATCCACAGTCTTCTCGCTCGTATCTTGCGTCGCAGCTGTCCACGGCATCCGAGAAGCGATGCGCTCGCTCAAGAAGACGGGCACGGACTTCACCTCTGCGCGCGGCATGGACCCGAAGGCGTTCTTCGAGGTCATGGGCCTGAACGAGGTGATCACGCTCGACGCGATGGCAGGCGGCAAGGCCTTCGAGCTCGTGTAGGCGTGCCTGCTTCGCCTGGCTTCTCGGGTTGCTGCTTTCGGCGTGTGTTCCGGAGGGTGGGCCTCTTGCATTACTACTAGACTTGAAGAGGACTTCATCACATACAAAATGGGTCCTGCATGCATCATATGTACTATCCCATGTCTATCATCATCATATGCCCTGTAGAGCAATTCAGCATTTTCTGTCACCAATACACGCTGTTTGTACCATGCACGCTGCCAGCCGGCCCCGTCAACTTGAAGGCCGATTGATTAGATAAGTATCGCTTGCAACCTTCGGCGCCTTCTCTTGTTTCAAGTGCTAATTAGTATTCACCATCTCTTATGCTTACAAGTCACCGCTAATACGCCCTTCCGTCCTCCGCCCCCCCTTGCGCAGGCAAACTCATGATGCGGATCGAGCAACGTCGAGCAACGGATCCTCCGTAATTGTCGGCGCTGAGCACCCTTTCGGACGTCCGCCGTGCCTCCGTCTCCGCCGGCACCCACGGTCCGCGTCATGGAGAAAAGGAGTTTCCCCGCATTCGTTCCTTGGCCGTGCTCGTTCTCCTAGCTTCGGTTCTTCGACGTGCTGTACGACCATTACGACCAGACTTCGTGTTTCAACATGTCTAGAACGTATACAGGGAAAGAGATTGCGGAGCACAGCTCCAGGGAGAGCTGCTGGATCATTGTGCATGGTGAGTGCTTGTGCTACCAGTTCAAATGTCCGAAACAGCCCGCGCCTCGGGAAATGTTTTGGGCCTGGCTTCAACATGGTTTCCTGACGTGTCACCTTACGAACAGGCAAAGTGTACGACGTGACAGAGTTTCTGCCAGGTATGCGTGCATCTGCGGTCAAATAGCTGAATGCACTAAGTCGTGGATTGTGATTGGCTGTTAGAGCATCCCGGTATGCACTTCCAGTAGTGTTAGTTGCAATGCGTTCTGAGACTCGCGCAGGCGGAAGCAAGATCATTTTGAAGTACGCCGGGAAGGATGCAACGTGAGTTGTCTCGACAAGTGATTGATATTATATGCATTGACACGGCGGTGGTAGTGCAGAATATGACCCCATTCATCCACCAAATGCGATCACGGACAACCTCCCGCCCGAGAAGCAGTGAGTAGGGCCCTGGTGGTCAATTCTTGATTCTGAAGCTCTGTATGCAGCCTCGGGTCCGTGGACTTGACTACTGTCGAGAAGGTCGAGGTCGTGATCACGGACGAGGAGAAAGCCCGTCAGCAACGAATTGCTCAACGGCCTCCGCTCACGGAGGTCCTGAACCTGCACGACTTCGAGGTGCGTCTTCACTACCTCCGCCCACAGAGTGGAGTCATCATCAGGCTTTCAGGCCATCGCGCGGCAAGTCATGCCGGAGAAGGCGTGGGCATACTACAGCTCGGCGGCCGACGATGAGATCACTATCAGGGAGAACCACGCTGCTTACCACAGGTAGGTGGCGGTAGATACGCTCTCCCGAGTGTCGTTACTCATAGGGACGTATGTCAGAGTATGGTTCCGTCCGCGGATCCTGCGAAATGTGACGCATGTCGATTGGTCGACGAAGATCCTTGGCCTCCCTTCCAAGATGCCAGTGTATATCGTAAATCAAGAGCTCCGTGTGCAGATGTGCTTGAATCTAACTCGCGAGTCCAGACTGCGACTGCTCTCGGCAAGCTGGGTCACCCCGACGGTGAATTGAACCTGACGAGGGCGGCTGCAAAGCACGGAGTCATTCAGATGGTATATTAGACATTAGACTCGAGTTCCATGAGACTGATGCTCCTGTAGATACCTACTCTGGCGTCATGTTCGTTCGACGAGCTCGTCGACGCAGCAGTCCCGGGGCAAGCACAGTTCCTTCAATTGTGAGCTGACCGTGCTCTCGCATAGCTATGATTGTATTCTAAAAGGCAGAAATATGTCAGGTATGTCAACTCGGACCGTGAAATCACGAAGAAGTTCGTGCAACATGCAGAGAAGCGCGGCATCAAGGGCCTGTTCATCACTGTCGATGCCCCGCAACTTGGACGGCGCGAGAAGGTTTGTGGTACCCTCTCCGCGAAGCTACCGTGTACTTAGCGTTCGGTGTAGGACATGCGCATGAAGTTCGAGGCAGAAGACCCTGCCGAGGTGACTGACAACAAGCAGCAAGATCGCGTAGATCGTTCGCAAGGAGCTGCACGTGCTATCAGCGTATGTCTCTGAAAGTAATTAGGTGCATCGGTCCTAATGTACGCGTTACAGTCCTTCATCGATACTGGTCTTGACTGGAAAGACATCCCATGGTTCCAGTCGATTACCACAAGTGAGTCCTCGCCATCCAATAAGTATTAGTACAAGCTAACCGAGAGATCATTAGTGCCCATTATTCTTAAGGGTGTTCAGTGCTGGGAGGTATGTCATGGCCTTGAGTACGTGCCCTTTTGCATGTCTAATGGTTGCCAAACAGGACGCGTTGCTCGCATACGACGCTGGTCTAGCAGGTGTTGTCCTCTCAAACCACGGTGGCCGGCAGCTGGAGTTCTCCCGCTCTGGGATTGAGACGCTCGTCGAAGTTGTCACAAAGCTGAAGGAGAAGCGAGGCCTGGCCTTCCCAAACGAGAAGTTCCAGCTGTTCGTGGACGGCGGTGTCCGCCGCGCGTCGGACGTGCTGAAGGCCATCGCTTTGGGCGCCACTGCTGGTGTGTTGCCTCTCCTGTCAATAGTGGGAATGTTTCTCATCCCCGTGGTCATCGACAGTTGGTGTCGGGCGACCGTTCTTGTACGCATTCTCGTCTTACGGCCAGGACGGTGTCGAACACGCTCTCCAGATTCTACATGTAAGTTTCTGAGCGACAGCATGCGATGCGAGATGCTGACGCAAGGAGCAATAGGACGAATTCGAGATGAATATGCGTTTGCTGGGTGCTCGTACGATCAGCGAGATCGTCCCCGAGATGGTCGATGCCTCGTCCATTCACCAGCACATTGTCTCCGTTCCGACTGACAATCTGTACTTCTCGAACTGTGAGTGCCGTCGCTACCCTATACTGTCTCCTGTCTCCTGACGTGCGATTGTAGACGAGAGCATGCAATCCGCACGGTTGCGGGAGATCAAGCCGAAGATGTGAGGAGAGAGGATTGCCCGTATCTAGAATTGTTATTACTTGCTTGATTACCGCCGCTGCTCATATACAGCTTTACCGGCGTGCTTGCTCTTATTGCTTACTTGGATAAGTGTTGGTATGGCTAAGGGTAAGGGTAAATGTTATGACGTCATCGTGATCGAAGGCTCGATCAAATCCCAGATTGCATCTTGAGCATGGGAGGTCACGGCTACGAATATTAGATGCACGATTGGGAACCGGTCCCATTCTTTTCTTTTGTAGACTACTATAGCCTCTTTGACAAATGTGCCCATCCGGTAAGATTAAAGCGACATGAAGGATATATTGTACGGACTGCGATATGAAACAGAAGACTGAGATTTAGATATCAATGTCAATTCATGTCCCCAAGGTCCTGGCCAACATACCGACTCAGCTCTGGAGTCATCAGGGAATGCTTGCGCTCCTATTTGGCTCAGTGGGTCTTCAGGCGATCGTCCACACAAACAATGTCGAACCATGTGCTCATCGACCTGTGAGCTGCTTTCCGCCATGCGCGTGCGCTTGAGTGGTATGCGATCCTAAATGCGTATATGTGGGATATCTTGCTCGAGACACTAGAATTGTATTGGTGCAGGCCCACGCTGTCTAGAGATACCGCATATATGCGTGTCACACGCCCTATACGCATGTGCCAGCGATATCTCCGTATGGGTCACGGCCCGTAGGCGAGCTGCCGTTATGGGTTTTGTAAAATCGTCTATTGTCTCCTGGGATTCGTTGAGATACTTTATCAAGTGTTGCGAATTCGTGATTGTGTGCGTTTGGAAGCATGTCGTGAATGACCACAAGTAAAGATCAGACTCTTGCGCAATCTTCACTAGACGAAACCATCCGATTAATAACAAAATCACTGAAAGCAAGAGCACTGACACTCGCCAGGAGAAGTCTCGCTGATATGGAATTGTCGCCCTCTAGAGTCATGCTGACTGAAGCCAATTGCGCTCTAGGGCGTTCCGCGTAGTCGCCGCAGATATCAAAGATGCCTCCAATGAAGAGCTGGCGATATAACGATAGGAACGAGCGAAAGCTCTAGTCTGAGCCTATGGACCACATCCGGTATGTCATCAATTAATAATTGCGGTGGATACCGGTCCAGGGTGAGTACTCGTGCGGAGTGTCCACGAGGTGCTCGGGGTCTGCCGGCAGCTGGGGTGATTTTTGGTTCGGAGTCCTGTCCTCGGTTGCCTCAGTCTTCCACCAGGACAGACACTCCGGATTGCTGCACGACCAGCATCCGATTCCTGCGTGCTTTCTTCGATTCCTCATCGCGACCATTCGTTCGCCTGCAGGCAGGTCATCTTTTACGACCGACCTTCACGCGAAGAAAACCAAAAAGATCATATCACATCGCCGCGCAATCGTAGCCATTCGTGCGTTTGTTTCACCTGACGACATTGCTGTGCATTTCGCTCACTAAGCACAGAATGAGCAAATCCTCCACGGCTTCTGCACCAAAGATTCAGACGCAGCTCCCTCAAAAGTCAGCTTGGCTAAGGGGCCCGCCGCAGAGCTCTTCTTCAGCACCCTCACCACGTTCCCAGTCACCAGCACCCAATCAGGGCGCCCCTCAACCGACCCACTCTAGGCGGCCGAGCACGCTAGGCCAAGGTGTCTCGTTCAAGGATGGTGTCGCAGGTGCGCGGAGCCCGACGAGCGGGATAAAATCAGGTACGTGTGGTCGTGCGGTGACAGCGTGGTGTCCCGTCGTTGATAACGTTCCCCGCCAGGGTCGTCGGTGACCTTCGGTTCGATAGACGACGTGACTGCACCGATCTCATCCTCGCCTGCAGCGGTACCGCCTATCAAGTCGGAAGGTGTCAAGACGTTCGGTTCTGTTCCAGCGACGTCGACTTCAGCTCCTGCAAATATCAAACCTTCCACCTCGTCGTCGTCGCAAACACCGTCTACGCAGTCAAAATTTGATGTCAAAAAGCTCTTCCAGGCACCCAGCGCACCAGAGCCTTCGTCTGAGCCGCCAGCGATCTCTTCGCCCTCGACGCGGTCATCACAACTGCCGCAGTCTTCACCCCAGACTTCGCACGCCCAGCCGTCGCCGATGGGACACGCATACCAGACATTTGTTCCGGGTGGTCTCCGACCATCACAGAATGGTGCTCAGCCCGGCGGCCCGCCTCGTTCACCGGTGTACCCACGCCAGATACCGAATGGACAGGTGAATGGTGCGAATGGGCGACCGAATGGTGCGCAAATGCCGCAGACGTCTGGTCCTGGGCCTATGCCCACGGCGATGCCGAGCCCACGGATGGGTCACCCGCACGGCGGTCAGCCCGCTGGACTGCCTCATGTACCCCCTCCTGTTCCGGTGCCAGGATGGCCCGGCTACTATGTACGTATATCCCATCATTGCGGCAAACTCATTAATGACGAGTCTTCTTTCAGTACCCTCCTCAGTATCCTGGCATGCCCGAGTACATGCCCTATTCACCGGGTTGGCACGTCGCTCCTCAAGCGCATCAACCACCCCAGGGACCTGGTGGGCCTCATCCTGGCATGCCCATGTCCCCTCGTAACGTCCCTCCACCCCTCCACACGCCTGGTACCCCCACGCTTGCTCCCGCTATGCCGAACACGTCGCATCCTCCACATACGACCCCCTCACCACATGCGCATACTATGAGCCTCAGCAGCGTATCATCACCTCCTCCGACGCCCTCAGCGAGTACTTCTGGCTTAGGCATGAATCGAAATGCGAGTGCATTTGTCCCGCGCAAGTCTGTCAAGATCACGACGATGAGCGGGCAGGAGGTCAAGCTGGAGAACCTGAAGCAGGGTGCCGCTGTGCCCTCGCCAGTCGTGCCTGGGTCGCCGGCGCGCAAGGTCATTCCAGTGCGGATGGAGACCCCCGAGCAGAAGGAGAAGCGTATAGCTGAGGAGCATGAGAGGGAGCGGCTGAAGAAAGAGGCAGAGGAGAAGGTCAAACAGGAAGCGGAGAAGGCGAGGAAGGCGCGCGAAGAGGAGGAGAGGAAAAAGGCCGAGGAAGAGGAGCGTGTACGCAAAGAGAAGGAGGAGGAGGAGCGTGTACGCAAGGAGGCGGAGGCGGAGGCGGAAGAGCGGAAGAAGAAGGAGGAGGAGGAGCGGTTACGCAAAGAAGAGGAGGAGAAGGAGCGGGTGCGCAAGGAAGAGGAGGACAGACAGAAGGCCAAGGAAGAAGAGGAGGAACGATTGCGTAGAGAGGAAGAAGAGCGAGCAGCAAAGGAAGCTGAAGAAGCGAAGGTGGAAGCAGCAGAGCCACCAGAGCTTGAGCCGGAGGAGGGCGAGGTTCAAGAGACGGAAGAGCCCGAGTCTGTCGAAACCGAGGAGGCCAAAGACGCGCCACAGGACAAAGCATCTACCGACAAAGCGTCTTTACGCATCGACACGGCCCTGACCAGCCCTGAAGGCGCGCGGCGACGCCCGGGCCACCTTGACCTATCCCTTGCCAAATCTCAAACTATCCCTCAACCCCTTCCCTCCGCTCTGGCCACTGCGCGCATTATTGAGGATCTGGGTAGCGTCTCGTACCCCGACGGTATTCAGAGCCCCAAGGTCGAACTCAACGTCAACGCGAAGCAGGGCAAGTTCCGGTGAGTTGGTTTTGATACTCAGTGGCCACGATGTTGGTTGATGTATTTTTCTTCTCATCTTTCACAGCTACGACCGCGATTTCCTACTCCAGTTCATGGCTATCTGCAAAGAGAAGCCAGATTCCCTCCCTCCACTAGACGCCATTGGCCTTGAACCCGCTGATCAATCCTTCCCGATGAGCCGTGGCGGCTCTGGTCGTCGTTCATCCACTGCCGCTATGCCCCCTCCTGCCTCCACCATCTCTCGCCAGGCATCCGTTGGTCTCGGCATCTCCGGCTACAACAAGGGCTCCGGCCCTTTCAACATGGGTCAATTCGCCACGCCCAACAACAGCAGGATGACGACGAGCGACGATCGATTCGCGGCTTCGCAAGGAGGTCGGTCGACGTCAATGTCTGGTGGCGGTCCACCAGCCATGGCATTCGGACGTCCAACCACTATGGTCCGTTCGTCAAGTCAAGGTGGCCCTGGTGGACCCCAACTGAACAATAAGCGTACCCGGAGCAAGCGTGGCGTTGACCGTGCCGAGCACAGCAAGGCCAATGCTGGCGGTTCATCCGCGTTTGGCTCCAATTCAATGCAACAAGGTCTGATGTCCCTCGAGCCCGTTGCACCCCTGGAGCAGTCCGCCAACCGCTGGACGCCGCAGAGCATTGCCAAGAAGCCTCAGCAAGGCGAATCAGAGTCGGATATTGTGGACCGTAAAGTCCGCTCGCTGCTCAACAAGCTTACTATGGAGCGCTTCGACTCTATCTCCGATCAGATCATCTCATGGGCGAACAAGTCCGAGAAGGAAAAGGACGGACGTACCCTCATCCAGGTCATCCGGCTCGTCTTCGAGAAGGCGACGGACGAGGCCGCGTGGTCAGAGATGTACGCGCGCCTATGCCGCAAGATGATGGAGCAGATCAGCGCCAACGTTCAGGACGAGGGTATCAAGAACAACGAGGGCAAACCTATCGCAGGCGGCCAACTCTTCCGGAAGTATCTTCTCAACCGCTGTCAAGAAGACTTCGAGCGTGGGTGGGTCGCAAAGGAGGCCACGGCGGTTGCAGCCGCGACAAAGGCAACTGAGGACCGCGCTGCCAAGGCGGCTGCTGATACAAACCCCAACGCCGACGAGAGTGCCCTCTACTCTGAAGAGTACTACGCTGCGCAGAAGGCAAAGCGTCAGGGTCTTGGTCTCATCAAGTTCATTGGCGAGCTATTTAAGCTGCAGATGCTTACGGAGCGTATCATGCATGAGTGTATCAAGAAATTGCTCGGCAACGTCGAGAACCCTGAGGAGGAGGAGATCGAGAGCTTGTGCAAGCTCTTGACTACCGTTGGCCAGTCGCTCGATACTCCCAAGGCGCGCGCCCACATGGATGTGTATTTCTCACGCATGAAGGAGTTGTGCAAGAACCCCAACGTCAATTCGCGTATGCAGTTCATGTTACAGGTATGTTCAGTTCTTTGGCTGTATTCTGCAAGAGTCTTAGTGTTTTCACAGGATATCATTGAGCTGCGGGCCCGCAACTGGGTGCCACGAAACCAGGTTGCTGCCCCGACGACGATCGCTGCTATCCACGAGCAGGTAAGTTGGCTTCTCGGCCTTGATTACATACGGAGTAAGTGACGATGATGCGTTACAGGCTGCTAAGGAGAAGGCTGTCCATGAGAAGGAGGCTTACCAGCGCACGCTCAGCATGTCCCGGGGTGGATCCAGACGCGGAGGCGAACGTGGTGATCACTCCCAGATCGGTCCCGACGGTTGGGCGGTTGCCGGCGGCAACGTGCCGCGAGCACAGCCCAAGGCCGGCGACCTCTCGAACTTCGGCAAGATACAAAAGGCTGCTCCCATGACTTTCGGACCAACGAGCGTCTTCGCGGGCAAGAAGGAGAACAAGAGCCGCGAATCTACGATGACTCGCGCTGGTTCACAGAACATGTTCTCCAAGCTCATGGAGAATCCCGAACTCGCGACGGAGGCAGCGTCATCCAAATCGAGTCGACCACCAAGTCGCAAGCCCAGCGTCGACTTTGGTGCGGCTGGTGCACCCGAAGTGCCGCTTCAGCGCAGAAAGCTCCAGCTCCTGCCGCGGACGCTTCCGAAGTCGGACGAGACCAAGGCAGACTCTACGCCAGCAACGTCAGAGGCTGGCCACTCGGAGGACGAAGGTGGGGACGCGCCGAGTGCGCTGTCAATGACCGAGGCGGAAGCCAACGTCAGGACCAAAGAAGACTCGAAGGAGTTCTTCAGCATCCGAGACCTGGACGAAGCGGAGGTCTATTTCACGAAGCTGCCTACGGAACACAGGTTCCGATTGGTCGATAAGCTTGTCACGTCTGCCATCGAGTCCAAGGAAGCCGACGCCCAACTCGTTGCCAGCTTGTTCAGCCGTGCGCTCTCGAGGAATTCATGCTCACCGCACTCGTTCGAGGAGGGATTCATGCCGACGGCGGAGATTCTCGATGATATTGCCATCGACGCGCCGAAGGCCTTCGACCTGATGGCGATTATGATGAAGGGCGCTGGTTTGGACAAGGACGAGGAGCGTCGCGCACGGCTTGCCAGCAAGTCGATGGACAGTGATAAACTACTCGCGCTTCTTTCATAGACGATCCTTTTTGGTGTGTGTTTTCGTTGCTCTGAGTTCCTCGTTCTGTCGCTGGCATCATTACTGTATCCTCACTGTTCCCATTGCATTCTTGTTATTATTTCCTCAGCATCTGTGATGTCTACCCTGCATTAGTGTGTAACATTTACATAGCACAATACTGCACGATAATCATGAGCTGTCATTCCCTTTCATGCCATATTTATGTCTTCACTCGTCTGCTTGACGATACGACAGCCAGTCTTTACCGTCAATACAAGAATCAGAGAATTCCCATATCTGCGTTCGATCTGACCGCACAAGAAGTGATTGTCCTCGTGAGTGTCAAAGTCAAATGAGATCACAGCGTTATCTCAGGCTGATGTTCCGGTTTTCCCGCTGCCGTAGTTGTGAGTGCAGTGCTTAACACCTTATCCTCAAGTGACTGAATCCTCGATGGCTTACAGTTCACAACTTTGATTCGCGAAGGGTCAAGATTTCTGCGAAATTGCGACGAACATCCCATTAAGCAAGTGCTGTCTGGATTGCCTACACTTGTAACATGAATTCTGACCACGCCTGCAAGCAGATCTCATTCAAAGTCCGCCGCCAACCAACGGAGAATCTCTACCGCCTTCCCGCATCTGTTCATGGCGCTTCCTTCAGGCGATCTGTCGGTCCAGCTAGCCCCACGGGCGTGCCTTCAGCGCGCTCCTCATGCCAGGCCTGGATCTTCCCAAAGTCTCGACATTGATGCCAAACGTTGAAGTCGGGATACGGCGCAGAGTGACCCTCAACCCAGTCGAACGTTATGAGCCCAACGTCGCCGGCACACATGATCTGCTGTCGCAGCATCTCGATGCAGTGATCTGACAGTATTCATTATAGGCAAATCGTCCGCGCTCTGATGGTACGGCAGGACTAACCAATGTGATGCCTGTACAAGTCAGGATCGTCCTCGCCACGTGGATAGTACTCGGGATAGGTGAACTTGCGCAACATGTTCTGCAAGAGTTCAGACGTCAGGTGAGGGCACCAGCGTAGGAGGCGGGTACAATACCAGGCAATGCAATTGATGTACGACCTCCAGCTCGGCTGCATATCCCTTGCCATCCACGAATTTGGCGAGCGATGGCCTTGCTGGTTTGCCTGTGTTCGAAAGTTCATCCTCCGTGATAGGAAACGCAACTGCGTTTCGGGGCGTGTTTGTGAGTCTTGCCTGCAGCGTGGCGTTCGGGTGGTACTCACCTACCGTGGAAATCCTATCCCAGGCAGCGTCGATCTCTGAAGTCGGGACCCCACGATATTCCGAAGGATATGTCAACGAGCCGTTGAAAAGGGTTGAATGATACTCGACGGCCTCGAGCGCAGGTGCTGTGGCATGTCAATATACGTTTTCCAACAGGATTTCCTGGCTACTGACATGGTGTCGACAGGCGTCTGGCACATTGTTGGTTAGAATGCTCCCGAGTCAACGTGATCAACCAGAGGGACAGAACGAGCAAGAAACCAAGGATGAACCACGGTAGAATGCTGGCTGGTGTCAGTCGACGCCTGGGGAGCCGCGCGGGCGGCTCCTTGGCCTCGGGGGATGCTGCGAGTAAGTCTTCATGGGAGCCGTCGCGCTCGAAGAACGAGGACATGGTGCACACGGACACGGTGCAGGTCGCAGCGTCGGCTCTAGCTAGGGGAAAAGGTAGTCTTGAAGCGCACGCATTCCCCAACCAGACCTGCCGAGAAGCCCGAGAAGACTTGTCACGATAGGCCCGCAATGGTGGACATCTTCAATTCACCTTTACTAATCGTTCCAAACGTAGTGGGATGCTGAGCCCACCCCAAGATAGATTCTCGAGAACGGATCGAAGCGCATGATGTTGTTCTGGATCTACAGCTTCCGTACCAATAGCGGCGTACGCTTGCCTTTCGGGACGACGTATTCGCTTGCGCGAGTGGCGGCATCTAGGACGGCGCGTAAGCCTCTGTATTCTACGAATACAAGAAGTGCTCAAACCGAAGCGTCGGAACCGGGACTTTGTAGATGCGGCAATCGTTGCTGAATAAAGTTCGCTGATTGGCTTCCATAGATCGTCGTGGGGACCCCAGTGGCGTGAGGAGCCATGGATCTGTCGCTGATGTCAGTAGCTTCGCTGCATGGAAGAACACAACATCGCAGTGTTCTGAGAGATCGGAGCGCTTCTTGGAAGTTTGATTCATCCATCACGGTTCACAGGACGTCAGCTTCCATACAGCTCGACGCATTCAACAAAGATACGTAAGCAGAGCTACTATCAGCATAACATAGTAACTAACGACTGGTCATTGATCTCATCGATAAACGAAAGGCATCTAGAGAGAGTTGAGCGACAGACTGATCCAATGGAGTCAAGCTCACGTACCTCGAGTGCACCACGATCACCACGGCGCCGCGACCTCCCATAATTTGCACTCAGCCTCAAACTCGACACGGTATTGAGGGAAGATGCGAGTGAACAAATCGACCCATTCCATGTACACCGGATTTTTGAGATAGAGCGCGTACGTGTAGTCCCAATACTCAGGCATCCAGCCCGCGCATTCCCAGTCGACGAGCCCAACAGGTTTCATGTCTTCGTCAAGGAGAATGTTGTAGGGGGAGATGTCCCCATGCGTGAAACAGATGCGATGAGGTTTCGAGTGGCTAGGAGCAACCAATTCGCCATGCGTCGCCTCGTAACCGCTCACTAGCTCCTGGTGGAACTCTTGCTGTGAGGCGAAGGGCCCGACGTAGTGGTCATGCCTGATGCGATAGCTTTTGATCCCATTACCACCAAATCCACACACCGCATCCGCATCTGGAGGTTCAAGCGCTCTGAGCTGCTCGAACCATCCGCGCAGCGTGTCTTCAAGAACCTGAAGCTGACGAGGCGAGATATCCTTGATATCCCCTGCACGTCTGCTCATCTGCTCACCAGGGACTCTGGTCATCAGCATGAAGACCTTCGAGCCACTCGCGCAAGGGACAACGTCGAGAACTCTAGGAACAGGGATTGTCGTGTGCTGGTGAACATACTGAGTGGCGAGGGCCTCTTGCAGGTCAGCCTTCTTGAGATATAGGCCGAATGGTAAAGCCACGGAGCGCGGGCGCATGATAGGGTGATCCTGACTTCGTCGGCGCAAGAAATCCCATATGGCTGCATAGATCCGTTCACGCAGACGTTGTAGAACGGGAAGTTGCATGAGGGACCGCACGTAGCTGAGCATCATAGTCAGTAGTGTACATGCAAAGCCCAGCGAGCAGTATTTGATAGCTTACTTGGACATTGCACGAGGACAGAACACAGTGTGGAGGTGATCCTCTGGAAAGGCGTGAGTCGACTGGTCTCCTCAGGCGTCCGAATGCGCCAGCCACGGCTGGAGATCACTTGACAGACTGCATCCACGCCATTGGCACGCAGCAACCCGCAGGGTGCCGCGAAGAAAGCGGGGCCCGATCAGTTCCACGAGCTGCATAATGAGGCCGCCCGCAGGCTGCAGTCGGTACCAATAGGTTAGTATTTCTGATAGAACGCGAGTAAGTACTGAATATATCGATCTCTCACTGCGAGTCACTTCGACCCCATAGGGTCATGTAGCGCATTCGGGGCGAACAGCTAGGTGCGCATGGAGAGTGCCGGAAGCAGTGGCATGAGAAGCTCAACTAGTGCCAAGGCACAAGTCAGAATGAAGTCTCGTGTAGCTTGAAGAACATAGGAAATGCACGCGCGAAAAGGTTTGATCCAGTGCAGAATGGATCCATGATTGCCTCACGCTGACATATGACGGCATTTGAGGTATTATAATCAATTATTAAATGCTCACCTGTGTGGCAGGGACCTGAACCGCCGCCTGCTCCCGCAATTATGGTACTATGGCCGGAGATGTGAGGGTGCAAAGTAGAATCAGTTGAAGCAGACGAGATATGTTGGTTAAAGCTTGTGCCAGCCCCCAGGGTCCAGTACTCTACTGTGTACCTTATAGTGCTAAATCTGTCACCGAAAGTTGGAATACCGAGATCTCCGTACTCCGGTATGTCTGAGACCATTGATCCGGAGCAAGCTGTAAGCAATCGAATTGCGACCTTGCATAGTGCTCACAAGTGTGGCGCAACCCATGGGTTTCGCACCATTTGGTGCGCAACAAATTGAAAGCCCCACGAAAGTCTCATTCTCCAAATTTCATGTCGACTAACCAGCTTCCACCAAGAGTACCGTGTACTCATTTGGTCCGCAAATCTGCAGCAACCCCGCCTCCTGGAATTAAAAGATGTGGTTTTGCCTTCTATCTGCCACACCGCTGCGGTGCCTGTTCCACGATGCTAGACCATGCTTGAGAGAAGTGAAGCCGAGAGGCATCAGGGGCCGAAAATATGGTCATGACAGGCGTAACGAGCGTCTTCCGCCTACGAAAGCTTTTGGGTGCTTCGATCCGGTTTACGAAACATCCGTTGATCTGTGCACACGATGCACTTCTGATATGATACGAGTGTTCACGACCATTAAGGTGTTGTAGTGGTCAGTTAGGCTGCGTGGCAATCACTTGACTCGTTTGCGACCATCGGTATTCTTTTGAACGTGCTGACAATAGCTTCTCTGATGTTGATGGAGTCCAGCGGCACACGCAGATAATACGGAAATGTTGTTTACCTTCCGCCGCCCATCGTTTTGTCGATATCGCCCCAGACGCATTCATCGCCATTATCGCCATTAGAGTACAACGATAAGATCAGTGTGTAACCCCTGTTGGCTTCCGTGATGTCCATATAAATGCGGGCCTTTTAGAAGCCATGTCGGCGCCATCCTTTATGAACAGCCTCGCCTGGATTTGTCAAACGCAGATCCGGCCAGAAGAAATTCAACCGGTGCAGAAAACAAACAGCCAAGCCTAGTATCCTGCTATTCGTACGCACCTTGAGGATCGGGACCTGCCGACTATGCCGTGATACCATTGCAAGGGCATGCTGCAACCCCATCCCTTGAGATTCCTTATTGAGGAACAGAAGGATGATGGCGGAGTCAAGTTGCTGTAGAAAAACCACGTGTAGCAGCTTCTCCCGCGTGCGCTGGATAGGATGACGTATCGGATTCTGGGTGATTTTTGAGGCGAACTTGAGCTGCGGAAGAATTTCGCCTGAACCTATCGCTTTGAAGTCGTTAGCTGAAGTCCACAGAAGCGAGGAATCTAGGCATCTGGGTACAACACAGTTGAGTGACAGAGCTGAAGACATTTTCCCAAAAAGGTGCGAGTAGTCACGCCGCTTTCGCCATCCTTGAGCGAGTGCATGCTATCACCTAGGAGACGGTTAGCTTGTTCCCGGAGGAAAGCATAAAGAGCGAATTGCATTCGTACATATACGATGAGATTCCCATCCGGATGAAGTGAGAGGACAGGAGCGCGCGCAAACAAGCACCCAGGACATTCGATAAGCAGAACTTGAAATGACGCAGTGAAAGTATGTGAGAGTAACACAAAAGATAGGCGTGCGCGGACAGAGCTGATATTGACAGACGCTTTCATACTCAAGTGCAGATACATGATCGTACCGAGCCCTAGACAGAATACAAATATACTATATGCATAGAGACAGAAGGCCACATACCGCAAGGTTGCTTGAAGGACTGACTCCGCTTGTGCCTGTCGCTAGGGATGACGAGTGCAGGCCTGATACTCAGACTGCTGGGCATCCTATGGCTATGGCATGGATGGGTGACCTTGCCGCGACGCGTGAGCGTGTTTGTGTCGTCGTCTGCTTCATGAGCGTCACCGTAATGATACAAGCATACGGGCGGCCTCGTTCCAACATCGCACGCATCATCGTCCATCTACCGATCGTGATCGCTCCATCTTCATACCGCACGCCAGCCCTCAATCCGCCAGACAGATCGTTGAAAACCAAGGAATCTGACGTCAACAATCATAGGAGCCACACTTACCAGCATTGTCGAGGGACAAGGCGCACCATACAGTAAAGTGCGCGCGCCGATCATATACGGCAAGTTCCTATACTGTATGGATAAGAGCTTCTTAGATATAGGACGAATACCAGCAGCAGTGAAACACACACCGAGGATACCGTGAAGCAGTACCAATAGGAGAAGCATCGACATGTCCTGAATACACCGTCAACGCCGATCCATGCTTAGACATTCAATAACACATACCGCCAAGGCGCAGCAATCACCACATGCTCACGGCCAGCCATATAGCCATGTTCCACTTCGAGCTCAACACCGTCAGTAGTCCGGGAAGATGTCAGTAAACAATTCCCACCTTCCTTATATGTAGCATCTCCGAAGTCCGGTTTAGCTCGGTTCAGGGCCATTATTACAACAGCAGACAATACACAACACCGCGGAATATCTAGCTCGATGCATTACATATATTCCCCTTCGTCCATATCGTCCCAGGGCCAGTGCGCCATGATCTCCGCACGTTCCTCCTCCGACGTGGCCTCCGTCAACGCCTCTTCCTTCGCCTGCTTGCAGAGTGCCACGGCCTCCTCGTAATGCTGGGTGGGCACCCAGCCATCCGGCCCGAGGCCGAATATGTTCTGCCACACCTCGAAAGCCCTGTCTGTTTTTTCCTGTAGTTCATTCAGCTTCCTCGTCTCGCGTACGTCGTCGGCGTCGAATGTGACCGGACACGGCGCGCCTTCCCCCGTAAGCGTCTCCCACCTCTCCGTTGCTCGTATGAGCGCGACCTTCAGATCAAGGGTGTCGCCCTCCCACGGGCTGCCGGCGTGGTCGAAGAGGCGGCTGCGGAGCGCACACATGGAGTCCATCAAGACATCGTAATGGGGCTTGTTGTACTCCTCCGTGTTCTTGATGTAATGGTAATGGTCGAGGCGACAACGGTAGACTCCCTCCGCTTCGGTTCGCTCGGTTTCGTCCAACTCGTCGAAGTTCTCCGGTAGCGAAGGCGGCGTTATCGATTGCGAGACAGGATCATCATAGTTCTGGAGGCGCTCGGGTACGCCGGCAAGGAGAAACAGGGGCAGGATGGAAGCATGTTGCCAGTCGAGCAGGCCGACGACTTGCCAGCCAGAGTCGGACGACCTCCGAACGACGATATTGCTCTGCTGAAGGTCTGGATGGCGGATGCAGAAACGACCGAGAACGGGGTCCTTAAGGACGAGTGATGATGCGATGAGAAGATAGCGCTTCAAGTTCTCGACGTGGGCCGACGGCGACTGCTCCTGATACTGGTAACCATCCCTCCTCTCGCGGCGGAACGGCAGGAGCGGTCGACCGAACTGCTCGAGATAAGCCAATTCCTTGCGGGCTCCTGCTACGAGCGCTGCTTCGACGCTTTCGTCTGTAGTAATCGGCTGGTTCAAGGGCGTAATAAAAAAAGGCAGAAAGCGGCGTACACGGTCCCCGGTCTACGTTGAGCTATGATCTCCTGCCACGCCACATAGGCAGTCTCGTATCTGGACCAACGCAAAACCGCTCGTCCTTGAGCGGAATGGCCGCCCTCCCGGCCAACTTCTCCAGGTCGTGGGTGTAGTAGAGGCTTCCACCAGCGGGGAAAGAAATTGACATCAGTTGAGACTCGAGCTGAACAAGTTGGCGCAAGATTGAAACGATATCCGATTCCCCCAGCTCCAGCCATACATCACTGAGTTTCGTACCTCTCACAAATTCCATGAAAATATATTCAGTCTTCGCCGTGTTGTCCGACACAGGCGAGTAACCGTACACTTGTGGAACAGGCAGCCCAGAGGAACGGAGGAACTCCATTGTGGCCACTTCACTGGCCACAGCGTAGTACTTGGGGAGCGTGGTCGGGTACGGGATACGAGCGACCATCTGGAAGTCGTCGCACAAGGTGATGAGGAAGGTACGGTTGAACCCACCCTCGGCCAGCTTTGATAAGTGGACGACATCAGCAGGACTTCGACCAACGGACTGCGCTGGAAGTCGATATAGCTCCTCGACGTCGAAAATGAGTCTCCGCTGTGCGTGGCGAAGAGCATCGTTAAATCTGAACGAGTAAGATCACGGGTCAGAAACATACGCTATAGAACAATATGTATTGGATTTACACCCAGCGCCCTGACGTGTAGTTGAAAAGGTCGTCATGAGGATTTGCCATGGTGGAGAATGCGCGACGTGGCACCAAACGTGTCGTGGTGGAGATGGAGCTCGTAAAGGAAGAGTGTAACGAGGGCAGTGAGACCGGAGCTTTCAGCGAGTTGGAAGACGAGCCTCGCGCTCGCAAGGCAGGGCATGCCAATGTAAGTGGGGGTGAGGGGAGAAGGTAAACGCTGTGTTCGGCAAACCTTACCCCCAGCCTACGCTTGCGGAGGCGTAAGTAGTACGCTTCTACTTCGCGCTTCGGGGAAAGCCAGGCCCAAATAGCCTTCCGACAGTCTCACGCTTAGTCATGATCGTCGCCACGGCGCTGTCACTCATCGGCGTCTTGGCTTCATTTCGAATGTACAGTCAAGAAATATGTTCACTATAACAAACAAAGGGTCATGTTTTGAAGTATATACAATTACTGAATGGCTTCGGCTTGATGCAGTACGATCATCTATATAACTCACAACATGAAATCAGTGCAAAAGATCGATGTCTCTCAACACTGCAGCAGATGAATCAAAAGATGTTCAAAGAACTGAACAGCTGCCTGCTCCCGCGATCATGGTGCCGTAAATGCGAGGGTGAAAAGTGGAATCAATTGAAGCAGATGAATTTAGTCTGGGAACAGCTTGCTGCAGTATTTCAATTGTCTGTGAGCTGGATCTCACCGAGAGTCGGACTTCCGGAGACCTCCGTCAGGAACCATTGATCCGTAGCAAACGATCAAATCGCGATCCTGCGTAGCGCTCGCCATTGTGGCGTAACCTAATAATTACGCGCCATTTAGTGTGCAATGAACTGGAGGCCGAACATCACAGTCCACTAAACTCTCGCATTCTGAGTCTCATGTAGACTACTAGCCTTATCTCACAGCATCGCCGACTTATTTGGTCCGAATATTTACAGCAACTCCGCCTCATGAAATTCGAAGATGTGGTTCTCGCTTGTGTCTGCGCTGCTGCGGTGTCTATTCCATAATACTAGACGGAAGTTGATAGAAGTGTCTCCGAGAGGCACAAGGTACTTGAAATATGGTTTTGACAGGCATGTCGAGTGTGTTCTGCCAACGGATGTCTGCTAAATGCTTCGGGACCTACAATGATCCGATCCACGAAAGATTTGTTGGTCTGTGCAAAGTTGAAAACAAATCTTATATTTTGTGTGCTTCTGATATGACACGGTGTTCCAGACATCTGAAGTGCATCAGTACTCAATCAAGTAGCGTGGTAATCACTTGACTCATCTGCGACCATCGGGGCCCTTTTGAGCGTGCTCACGGCAGCCTCTTTGATGATCCTCGAGCTTGGCGGCACACGCATACAATATCGGACAATCTGATAAGTACCCCCCGCCGCCGATCCATTACACCACAACGCAGCTGCTATTCTTCTAGCCGCATGTGTTACCACTCGAATGCGAGATACAGTCAGAAGATCCAGAGCGATAGAATCAGTGTGTAATCCCTGTTGGCTTCCGCGATTTCCATGCCGCTGCGGGATCTTTAGAAGCCACGTCGGCGCTGTCCTGTATGGACAGCCTCGCTTGTATTGGCAAGCGCACATCCGGCCAGAAGAAAACCAGCCGGTGCAGAAGACACACAGCCAAGCCTAGTATCCTGTTATGAGCACATACCCTGAGGATTGGATCGGCAGACTATGCCGTGGATGCCTTCGCCTGGGCACGCTGCAGCCCCTCCCTTGAGACTCCTTTTTGAGGAATAGAAGGATGATGGCGGAGTCGAGTTGCTGTAGCAAAATACACGTGTAGCAGCTTCTTCCAAGTGTTTCATCATGTCCTACTGGTGGATAGATGACGACGTGTGCTCGTCGCCCATCGGACCTCGGGTGAACCTGAAGGCGAACCCGAGATTAATTTCGGCGAACTCGAATATCTGGCGTGCGTGGCCGAGATCCGGGCGTCTTTGGCTTTAGTTGCAAAAGGTGCTGCGTACATTCAGCGAAGTCGCTAGCTGAATATCAGGGAGAGGCGACAAATCTGAACACAGCTGCGCAGCTAGATAGCCGAGCGCAAGATGATCTGACAGATAGGAGCGTGAATAGTTACGCCACTTGTGTCGTCTGAAGACGAGCATATGTGATCGCCCAGGAGGCGATTGACTTGGTCACGACGCAGCGCATACGTTGCGAGTTGCGTTGAAACGTATATTATAAGGTCTCTCCGCGGCTGTAGTGAGAGACCAAGTACGAGCGCAAACAAGCATCTAGGACACCCAATAAGCAGAAATCGAAATGGTATAGTGGAAGCATGATAGCAATCGCAAAAGTTGGGCATGCACAGACGGCGGATGAGGGTTAACGTTGACCGAAATCTTTCAGCTCCTGAATAGACAACGATGCACACACCGCAAGATTGCTCTAAAGTCCTATACTTCCATCCAGCAGATGCGACATCGCTTGCGGCTGATGCTGGTGAAGGTGACGCAGGCTCCATGCTCACGATGCTGGGTATCCTATGGTGTAGATTGGGCGGCCTAGCCGAGACGCGTGAGCACAACATGCGTGGTATATCATAAAGCATTTGAGACAGGAGATGAATCGTCATGACAATTCATTCAGGACGGGGGAAGCTCTGGACAAGACCAATCCATAATTGAATGAATAAGAACACTTACCACTAGGGTGCATCAACCACGCCATGGATCCGTGACCATCCATATCTCATGCTCCACTTCAAGCTCAACGCGATAGTCAGGGAAGATGCCAGTAAACAAATCACACCACTCTTTATACCGGGGATACCTCATAAAGAGAGCCGTCGTGTACTCCCAGTAGTCGGGCATCCACCCTGCACACTCCCAATCGATGAGAGCGACCGGTCGCATGTCTTCATCGAGCAGTATGTTCGTGGGCGTGATGTCGCCGTGTGTGAAGCAAATCTTATGCGACTTCGAGTGACTCGGGGCGGCGATCTCGGTGTGAGTCGCCTCGTTATACTTCAGCAGCCTCTTGTTAAATTCCTTCTCTGAGGCGAAAGGCCCCACGTAGTCATCACTGCTGATGCGGAAGCTTCTAACGCCATTACCGCCGAAGCCGCACACCGCGTGCGGGTCCGGAGGCTCGAGAGCTCTGAGCTGGTCGAACCAGCCGCGTAGCGTGTCCTGGAGAACTTGGAGCTGACGGGGCGAGAGGCCACTGATGTGGCCTGCGCGCTTCTCTAGCTCCTCGCCAGGTACCTTCGTCATCAGTACGAGGGACCGGTCGTAGTAAGGGACAATGTCGAGGATTCTAGGGACAGGGATCGTCGTGTGCAGGCGTACATATTCGGTGGCCAGGGCTTCTTGTGCTTCAGTGTTCTTCAGATAGAGGCCGAATGGCAGAGGCATGACGCGCGAAAAGGGATGGCCGTGACCTCGCCAGCGCAAGTAGTCCCATATGAATGAATATATCCTACAACGCAGGCGTTGTAGAAGTGGAAGTTGCAGTAGGGACCACACGTAGCTGGGATATGTAGAATGAATTATCAGTAATAGATCAAAAGACCGAGGTCGTTGAGACCAACTTCATCGCTCGATATGTGGAACTTAAGCTTGAACTTCAAGGCGGTCTCGGGCGGGCAAGCAAGAGGGCGATGATCCTCGATATTCCGCAGTTAGTATCATTAGCCGCAGCGAGAGACGACAACGTGACCGTGGTGGAGATCATCCACTCATGTCGTTGGTATTTGGAAGTAAAGACTACTGTGAGATGGGCTTCCAAGCACACGGCGATTGCCGGAAGCGCCCGGAGGCGCGGTTGGACTTGTCAGTCCATTGCCTGGCCTATGGCCAGGCATTGCTTCGTACGTTTATTTTGACTGCGATTCACCCTTGTCTCAAATACACATGATCGCTAAAAGGGTTTGGAACAATAATGTATTTCGGGCCGGGCTGAAGATGTTCGCCATTAGATCAGGATCCTTGCATAAGGGCGGCGTGTCGCTAGCTGAGAAGCAGGCTAGCGTCATGAGCTGCAATAACATGAGAACCGAAACTGCAAGTGTGATTGGTCGCGCAGACACCTGCGGTGGAGTCAAGAAGGACCACTACACGCATCGGACCACGCTTTGCGGTCTGTCGGCATGATAGCCTTTGGGGCGGCGAGTTTCTGCTGACTGGTGGTTCACAGCTACAACAGTGTAGTCGGACCTGAATCTCCCCCGATGAGCAGGATATCCCACGATGCCAAAGATCTCGGCCGCCAGTCATATGTGTGGCGCTGTCTATAAGTCCGGTCATTTGGCGACAAGGCTGCTGTTGCGAAGACCTTCTGGTGAAAAATTGTGCTTCGTTTCACCGCTCATTTCAATGCAATAGATGCTGTAATGTCAGAGCTTATGGCCGCCCTAGATTGATAAAACACTACTCATCAGGAGTATGACTCGTGTATATATGGAAGATATGCACGCACGCGTGCTGGAAGTTCTGTGACGAACAGGACCAACGGTATGATCTAAAGTTATCATTGCCCATACCGGAGTCATAGCCAATCTCCTCGCATCTGCTATGCGCAACTATCGACAATCACTAAGGTGCGCACGAACTCAGCGTTCAGCACTTCGGCGGCTTAACTTACGACTTTGCTTTGTATAGCTTCCATGGCCGAACCAGTTCTTGACGACTACGCCATAGTGGCCGCTTCATCGATCGTCCTGAAGGCATGACCTTCCTCTAAATGATAGCGCTACCTGGCGCCGGTATTGGCGGTGAGCAGAGTCGGTGAGGAGAAGGCTCTGCGCCTGCATACCGTCTATAATAACAGAGACGGCAGGCGTTTCGAGGTCACCGCTCAGAATCTCGTGTATTCTCGTACTTTAAACACGGTTGTAAAGACTGGTCAGTACTCTTTATCCACGCACTGCCAGGATCTCTGATAGACTCGAGATGATGCTCAGGTTCTCGTCGGACGCCTTCCTGGACCTTTACCACTGAAGAGGTCCGCGACCTCCAGGAGATTCGCATGGAAACCCCTGGGTCAGAGCTAGCCATAGAGATTCAGTTTAACTGTCGCGTATGGTTGAGACAGGCCATACGCGTTCTCATGCAGCAGCGCATGGTCTGCTGCGAGCGCATCAAATATTTAGAGGATGAGCTCGAAAGAGTTGCGACCGTAACACACAGAACGTCATCGACAACGTTGCTAGATGCATGCACCACATTTATAAAGCTACTTCCTGGTGCAACAAGCAATTTCCTCCCCGGTAATTCTCCTTTCACAATCCCAGCTTCATCTTCATTGTCCCGGCGTACTATGTACAAATAGTTGAAACAATCTGCTCCTCCTGAGTGCCTATTCTGTCTGGCGATGTCGGACTACAGATATTGCGGCACAGTACTCCTGACGTTTTACGATGTCCACTCAAAAAATAACTTGAACTGTGACAACACCCACGATTTCTGCGCATCCAAAATCTTTAGCGACGACAGCACTGATGAGGGATCCTAAGAAGCCACCGAACGATTCTTGAGCTAATCTTAAGTTTGTGTCAGATGCCGATTCGCGTGCGGGCGGTTACGTATCCGGTGGCTCCAGTGTTGTGTGAGTCGTCAAATGATCGTGCGTCAGAACGAGGACTGTAGATACGGAAATCGTTGCCGAATGAAGCTCGCAGATTGACTTCCATACATCGTCGCGGGGATCCAAGAACATAACGTCCTAGTGTTCTGAGAAATCGGAGCGCGCCTTGAAAGTTCGATTCATCCATCACCATTCATGGTTTCCATGTAGCTCGAGGTATTCAACACAGATAGCAAAGCAGAACTACTAACAGCATGATGTCATAACTAACGACTGGCCGTTGATCTCGTCGATAAACGCAAGACACCTAGAGAGAGTTGAGCAACAGACTGATCCGATGGGGTCAAGATCACGTACCTCGAGTGCACCACGATCACCAAGGAGCCGCTACCTCCCATAATTTGCACTCAGCCTCAAACTCGACACGGTATTGAGGGAAGATGCGAGTGAACAAATCGACCCATTCCATGTACACCGGGTATCTCATATAGAGCGCGTACGTGTAATCCCAATATTCAGGCATCCACCCGGCGCATTCCCAGTCGACGAGCCCAACAGGTTTCATGTCTTCGTCAAGGAGAATGTTGTGCGGGGAGATGTCGCCATGAGTGAAACAGATGCGATGAGGCTTCGAGTGGCTAGGAGCGACCAGTTTGCCATATGTCGCCTCGTAGCCCTTCACTAGCATCTCGTGAAACTCCTGCTGCGAAGCGAAGGGCCCGACGTAGCGGTCGTGCCTGATGCGGTAGCTTTTGATCCCATTACCGCCAAATCCACACACCGCGTCCGCATCTGGAGGCTCAAGCGCTCTGAGCTGCTCGAACCAGTCGCGAAGGGTGTCCTCAAGAACCTGGAGTTGATCAGGCGATAGACTGTCAATACTGCCCGCGCGCATGCCCAGTTCCACGCCAGGTATTTTGGTCATAAGCATGTAGACCTTGTTACCCTTACGATGGACGACATCGAGGACTCTTGGAACGGGGATCGTCGTGTGCTGGTGAACGTACTGTGTGGCGAGGGCCTCTTGCAAGTCAGTCATCTTGAGATACAGGCCAAAAGGCAACTGCAAGACGCGCGAAAAAACGGGGTCCACATGGCCTCGTCGGCGCATGAATTCCCATACCGCTGAATAGAGTCGTTCACGCAGGCGATGTAGAACGGGAATTCGCATGAGGAACCGCAAGTAGCTTAGAATTAGAGTCAGTAGTGTATATGCAAAGCCCAGCCGGTAGCTTACTTGGACATTGCTCGAGGACAGGGCAAAGTAGAGGTAATCCGCTGGAAAGGCGTGAGTCGACTGGTCTCCTCAGGCGTTCGAACACGCTAGCCACGGCGGCTGGAGATCACTTGAGAGACTGCGTCCACGCCATTGGCACGCAGCAACCCGCAGGGTGCCGCGGAGATCCAATCAGTGCGAGCCGCGCAGTAAGGCCGCCGCCAGACTCCTACCCGCATGCTGCCGGTACCAATAAGCTCTTGTTTCCGATAGAACACAAGTACGTGTTGTATCTCACTGGGAGTCATTTCGACTCCATAGGGTCATGATATCGGGAACCCCAGGGTAATTCTGTATAACATCGCGGGTTGTGCACCCGATGTCATGGACAGAAGCCCTTCCGGGACCGATCTCAGGTTGGATAGTCATATTGAGATCCCATGCTATTGCGGCGCATTCGAGGTGAGTCCTAGGTGCGCACACGGGGTGCCAGAGGCGGCGTGACCTGAGGCGCAACTGATGGCAAGACACGAGTTCATCATAATGTCTCATGACAACATGCTAGCTGAAAGGACTTCATAGGGCCTGTATATAAAAACAAAAAGAGTGCTCCGTCGCGGAATGTATTCCTGATGCGTCACGCTGACGTTGATGGTAGACTACGACTAAAGCTATGCTCAGTGCTAATGTGTTTAGCAGCAACTTGGGACTCCGCTGGTTTGAACGTATAACTGCCCGCAAAGAGGTATGTATGATACCGGATGCGAAGATCTTTGCCAAAAGTATACTTTGAGAAATCTCGTCTGACTTCACGGCTCGTTAATCCGATAGACGCTTTGGAGTCAGCCAGAACTTCTGGCCGCGCCGCCAGCGCACGAGAAAACATTCCACATCGGGGACATGCGGCCAGTGGCCGCACAGATACGTATCTGCGAGTACTTGCCTAAGCGGAGAGCTTATGACAAACAAGGCCAACGAAGACATTCAGTATAAAAAGCCTGTAAGTCTGCAGAGAGCCGCAGCCCACCTTGTCGCGGTATTTTCTAATCCCGATACTTCTCGTCCCGAAGGTGCGCATAAGCTCTATTGCTACTCTTCGCAGGCCTTGTGAATGACGACCCCGTCCGTCGCAGCATTCATGGCCAACATACTCAACGATAACGACATTGTCGCCGCGCTCTTCGCCCGGTTTACCGGTGGATACCATTACATGATCGCCCTGTATGGTGTCGGAGAGGGCAACACGGCCATCAAACTCCATGTCAATAATCTTACCGGAGACTTCGCATTTGATACTGGAAGCTACAACCTCTTGGGGTCTCTTACGCTGTGTACGCTTATAAAGATAGGTCAGTCGGCATAATTTAAATTTGAAGGACTTCCTGACTGAATGGATGCTACGTCTAGGGACTCGGGGACAGGTTTCTCCTGCGGAAATCCGCGCGATAGTAGAGGCGATTCCTCTGGAAGTCCCTCCCGCAGACCAAGCAACGGAGAAGACGTTCGATTGTCGCGTTTGGTTCAGAGAAGCGGTACGGCGTCTGGACGCTAACGGCATACTTACGTGTCCGGACATCGATGCCTTAGAGATTGAGCTCGAGAGGCTTGCTGATCCTAACGCCCGAAGCATCCTCCAGGGCATAGGAAGATTCACCTACTTTGTAGCCACAACCTGTACATGACCTTCGGTCCTTTCTCCCTGCCTTTCCTCCTTGTTCCCGTTCACAACTCCACAGATGCGGTGTACTTGTATACGTAGTTGAATCAATGTGTAACCATCTGTGCATTTCATCAGCGCCTTACAGACTGGAGTACCATCCGCCGACTTTGATCGCTCGGTTCAAGGCCCACTCTCATGACTGATTTGGTGCCGACTGTGAGCGTAGGGATCACATTCTCAGCGTGAAGTAAGACCATGGATCCAATGAATACTATGTCATAATGCCTTCAATAATACCAATGAACGTCGTTCATAACTGATAACAGCAGTTCGTTTGCGAACAACCATGTATACCTGTCCAAAGTGCTTCCCACACAAAAATCAGTCAGAAGAAGATCCACACGAAAAGAAGAGGAAGACATACAACGCCAAGCCTAGTATCTTGCTTCGTGCCCGGCATATAGACCCCATGTCATGAGAGGTTGTCAATAACCCTGGATAAGCTTGACATTCACGCCGGATATAGATTAATGTGTAAACAGTCGCGCATACCTAGCCCAAATTTGTTTAGTGCGGAGCTGGTCAGAAGATCTACGCCAGACCGATGAAGACAAACACATAGCCAAACCGGTGACTTGCTACGTACCCTGATGACGGGCCACGCGGCGAGTTTACGTGTGAACATGAGGCATGTAGCCCTCGTTCCGCGAGGGCCGAGAATCCATGAAAGGGATGGGAGAACGGTCGGCGGTGATGGAGGGTGAAATTCCGACAGAAACTTGTGACAAGTTTCCGTTTTCGCTCCTGACGGAGGTCGGACCCATTCGTTGGACTGTACCCGTAGTTCACGAGTTCGATGAATCTCGAGAAGACATCGCGACATCGCGCCGACAGATGGCAGACAATTCGGATTTTGGGACGATTACGATGCCTATGCGTCAGGCTACTCTGTTGTTCTCGTATCACTATCGATGTTGTTTCTGTGCCACGTAACGGTCTCTATCCAATGACGACTGCTGCCCGCTCGCGCTCGAATATGTTCAAGAATTCAGCGTCAATTACTCTGAAGATCCCTGTCTTATTTACCTAGCTGACAGGTACCGCTTGTTTTTCCTGAGTACAAACGAGCGCTAGGAACTCTCATCATCAGGATGAAGATACGCCATGTGAGCTATCATATCACTGCAGCCGTATATGTCATTTTGGGCGGTCGTAGCAACTGCAGCAACAAGCACACATATCTGTAAGGATAGCTCCGAATCAAAACGGGCATGAATCGCAATAGTCTGAGAGACATGTCATCGAAGACTGACTTTATCATTGGTATGACTCTAGAAGTGATGCAAGTTCAAACGTTCATGGAAAGATATTTTCAATCGCCTTGTACTACATGCCGGGAATGCGAGGATGGAAAGGTGGAATCAATTGAAGCAGATGAATCCAATCTGGGCTTGCGCCAGGGTCCAGTCGTCGCCTCATGTATCTTGTGTGCTGGATCTCACCGAGAGTCGGACTTCCGGAGACCTCCGTCCGGAGCCATTGATCCGAAGCAAGCGATCAAATCGCGATCCTGCGTAGCGCTCGCAATTGTGGCGTAAATCATGGATTACGCACCATTTGGTGTGCGATTAACTGGGCGCCGAACATCACAGCCCACCAAACTCTCACATTCTGGCTCTCATGTCGACTACCAGCTCTCCCTCACAGCATCATCGATTTATTTGGTCGTAATACCTGCAGCGACTCCGCTCCATGAACAACAAAGAGTGTGGTTCCGAGTCGCTTGTGTCTGCGCTGCTGCGGTGTCTATTCCACGGTGCTAGACTGCGGTTGGCAGAAGTGTCGCTGCGAGACACGAGGCACCATAGATATGGCTACGAAAGGCGCGTCGAGTGTCTTCTGCCAACGGACATCTGCTATTAGTAAATGCTTTGGGGCATACAGTGATCCAATCCACGAGGCGTCCGTCCATCGGTGCGGAGCTGCCAGGCACACGATCCTATATTTCGTGCACTTCGAATATGACACGGGTGCTCTGAGCGCCTGAAGTACCTCAGTACTCAGGGAGGCTGCGTGGTAATTATGTGATTCATTTGTGACCATCGAGCACGGCGGCACACGCAAACCATATCGGACAATCTTGCAAATACCCTCCGCCGCCGATCCATTACGCCGCGACGCAGCTGCTAGTGTTCTAGCCGCATTTGTTACCGCTCGGATGAGAGATACAGCCAAAAGATCGAGAGCGATAGAACCAGTGTGTGGTTCCTGTCAGATTCCACGATGCCCATGCCGCTGCGGGCCCTTTGGAAGCCACGTCGGCGCTGTCCTGTATGGACAGCCTCGCCTGTATTGGCAAACGCAGATCCGGCCAGAAGAAAACCAGCCGGTGCAGAAGACACACAGCCAAGCCTAGTATCCTGTTATGAGCGCATACTCTGAGGATTGGATCGGCAGACTATGCCGTGGATGCCTTCGCCTGGGCACGCTGCAGCCCCTCCCTTGAGATTCCTTTTTGAGGAATAGAAGGATGATGGCGGAGTCAAGTTGCTGTAGAACAAAACACGTGTAGCGGCTTCTCCCGCGTGCATTGTCATGTCCTGCTGGTGGATAGGATGATGATGTCTGCTCGTCGCCCATCGGACCTCGGGTGAATCTGAAGGCGAACCCGAGATTAATTTCGGCGAGCTCGAATCCCTTGCGTGCGTGGCCGAGGCTCGGGCGTCTTTGGCTTCAGCTGCATAAGGTGCTGCGTACATTCAGCGAAGTCGCTAGCTGAAGTTCAGGGGGAAGACAAATCTGGAACAGCTGCGTAGTTGGATGGCCGAACGCAAGATATTCTGGCAGATAGGAGCGAATAGTTACGCCGCTTGCGCCGCCTTGAAATGAACATGTGTGATCGCACAGCAGATGCCGGACAGTTGCTTGTTCGTGAAGCAAAGCATGAAGCGCGAATTGAAGTCATACGCATATGATGAGACGTCTATATGAATGAGATGAGGGCACAGATACGTGCGAAATCAGAAAATCGAAAAAGCAGACCTTGAAGTGACATAAGGTGCATAGATGCTGTACGAGGGTTAACCAGAAGCAGGCTCACCGAGAGCCGAAAATACAATTGACAGGTGGGACGCACCGCGAATCGCATGCATTATCGCCCATATTACGACTACTATGTCTTCGTCTTCGTGTCGTAGAGCTTACCATGTGGTCTGTGGCCGGCGTGAACCATGCAGTTGAGTGCACAAGCGAACAATTATACACCAAGTCCATATACAGGGTGGAAGAAAGTTTCCTATACATATGAAGGACGCCAGCAGTAGCAATGCACGAACACAACGCGCGCGATACTATTAAGCAGTTCGAATAAGAGATGAATCGACATGTCCAGGGCTTCCCAAGTTCTGAATGAACTATCAACACCGATCCGGACTTGAATGTGTGAGAACACGCACGGTCAGGATGCATCAATCACCACAGGTTGGCGACCTTAGCTATCTCATATTCCACTTCAAGCTCAACGCGGTAGTCCGGAAAGACGCCAGTGAACACGTCGCACCACTCCGTGTAATTGGAGTGCACGAAGTACAGAGAGGCGGTGTATTCCCAGTATTCCTGCATGTAACCTGCATACTCCCGATCGACAAGAGCGACGGGTGGCATGTCTTCATCGATCAGTATGTTCGTAGGGTTGATATCGCCTTGTGTGAAGTATATGCGATGTGACTTCGAGTGACTTGCAGCAGCTAGCTCCGTATGCGTCGCCTCGCTATACTGCAGCAGCCTCTTGTTAAATTCCTTCTCTGAGGCGAAGGGCCCCGCGTAGCCATCATTGCTGATGCGGAAGCTTCTGACGCCATTACTGTCGAAGCTACACACCGCGTGCAGGTCCGGAGGTTCGAGATCTCTGAGCTGGTCGAACCAGTCGCGAAGCGTGTCCTGGAGAACTTGGAACTGGCGGGGCGAGAAGTTACTAATGTGGCCTGCGCGCTTCCCCAGCTGCTCACCAGGTACCTTCGTCATCAGTACGTAGAACCGGTTGTGGAAAGGGACACATATCCGGTGGCTAGGGCTTCTTGTCGAGTGGTTCTCTTCAAATATATGCCGAATGGCAAGGGCATGACGCGCATCATAGGGTGCCCATGGCCTCGTCGGAGCAAGAAGCCCTATACGATTGCATACATCTTTGAACGCAGATGTTGCAAAAGAGGAAGTTGCATTAGGGACCACACGCAGCTGAAGTTGAGGAAACGAGTCAATAACAGATATTCAACGCTGAATCCGTCAAGACCTACTTCAGTATTCAAGATATCGAACTTAGGTACGAACTTCACCTCGAAAACGATATCGGACAGGCAAACAAGATGTAAGTAAATCTGTCGTGCGATGAGAACGGGTCAGCGGCAGAAAGCGGTCACTTGATGACTGCAGCGCAGATCATCCACAAGTCGTTGGTATTTGGTATAAAGGTTCCTACGAGAAAGGCAAATGTCGGCAGTGCGTCGGCTTGAAGCACGCCATGAATGCCGAGAGTGCCCACAAGCGTACTATGGTTTACCAGTGGATGTCCCCGCCCCCCTCTGTCTATCATGTTCTAATGCAAGAGATTTGTCCTGACTCTCGAATCACCTGGATCCAAAAGACGCATTTGGTGTCAGAACCTCAGAATATACATGCGTGAAGGGGCATCAAGTGCTAGAAACAAGGCTGCGCAAGGAGGAGGAACTAGATTCCAGAAGTAAGGCTGCGATAGACGTGCATCAGCATCTTCTGCTTGCGGAATAATTTGAGCGATGGTCCGACAGGTCGAGTACAACGATGTTATCCACGGATAATCTCCGTTGGCTGCCGTAACGTCTACATAGAGCGGACTCTCTAGAAGCCACGATCTCATGCGCTCAATTTGAATCTGCGCCGGATGACATATCCTGTATGGATAGCCTCACCCAGAATTCGCCGGCGTCAAAAAGAAGATCGGCGGATGCAGAAGACAAACAGCCAAGTCTTGTATCCTGTTATTAGGACACACCTGAGAACAAGGCCGGAAGACCACGCCGTGATCTCTTCGCATGAGCACACTGCAACCCCTTTCCTGAGATCCGTCCTTGAGGAATAGAAGGGTGATGACCGATTCAGCGCCGCTGTGGAGAAAAATACATGCGATAGCTTCTCCGGCATATGCTTTCATGTCCTGCTGACGGAAGTATTCCGCATTTGAGTACGCGTGGTCGTCATCCATCAGCCTCTAGCCGGATTCAAAGGCGAGTCCGAGAATGCTACCGACCAGATCGGACTTTTTATGCAAGGAATAGAAGTTGAGACGTGCATCGCTTGAGCTGTAGAAGAGCCACGTATCGCCTAGGCCCATCAATTTGAGTCTGCTGTTGAAACATCTGGGCATACCAGTCGAAAGGATGATTTCAGAGACAGAAACAAGTAGTTGCGCTGCTTATCCCACCTTTGATGGGACATTAGCGGCCGCTTGGGAGGAAATTGGCCTCTCCGTGAAGGAAAGAATAAAACGTGAATCACGATCATACATACGGACGAAGAAGAGTATGCGCGCAAGTAAGTATCCAGATTATTCCAAAAGCAGAACGCGGCATGGTGTACCGAAGGGATGACAGATATCACAAAAGGATAGGTATGCATAGATGGTGGGTGTGGATGAACTGGAAGCAGGCTCATTGGGAACTAACTGTACATTTAACTGACGAAACGTACCACGATGGACACATGGATACGCGACGTGTGGGACCTCGAACGAAGTATCATGCCACACCTCGCTCTCTCTGAAACCTCGTTGAATATACTAGATCGCAGGGACATCAACAAACATTGCTGCACTTAGATGCTGAAATATGGCTGCGCTGAATGAGATGTCGGAGCTCCTAAACGGATCATGAGTACAGATTTGTTGTTGGGTTTGAAAGCCACACACCGCATGATTGCCACAGTTACCATGGCGCAGCAATTTCCCACAACTCGTACTCGACCTCAAGCTCGACACCATATTGCGGGAATATTCGAGTAAACAGATCTGACCATTCCTTGTAGCGCGGATATCTGATGTAGAGAGCGTACGTATACTCCCAATATTCTGGAAGCCAGCCTGCGCATTCCCAGTCGATCAGCCCAACGGGTCGCATGTCCTCGTTGAGCAGTATATTGTGCGGGGTGATGTCGCCATGAGTGAAACAGATCCGGTGTGGTCTCGAGTGGCTTGCGGCGGCCATCACGCCGTGCGTCGCCTCGTAACCACTCACCAGCTCCTCATGAAATTCTTTCTGCGAGGCGAAAGGCCCAACATACTCGTCATGTCTGATGCGATAGCTTTTGATCCCATTGCCACCAAACCCGCAAACCGCATCCGGATCTGGAGGCTCGAGAGCTCTGAGCTGGCCGAACCAGTCGCGAAGCGTGTCCTCGAGAACCTGTAGCTGACGAGGCGAGAGATTCCTTATGTGGCCTGCGCTCTTGCCTAGCTCCTCGCCGGGTACTCGCGTCATCAGTATGTAGACCTGATCGCGCCAGAAAGGGACGACGTCGAGAATTCTAGGAACAGGGATTGTTGTGTGCTCGCGAACGTACTGAGTGGCCAAGACCTCTTGTGGGTAGGCTTTCTTGAGATACAGGCCAAATGGCAGGGGCATCACACGCGCAGCATGTTCGCCGCGACCTAAACGCCGCGAAAGCTTCCATATAGTGGTATATACTCTCCCGCGCAGGCGTTGTAGAGAGGGATGTTGCAGTAAAGACCATACAAAACTGTGCATTCGTGATGAACGATGTCTGTAGCATTGAGCCGATAGTAACTTACTTCAAGTTCAAGTTGGTCATTGTTTAGGACACGAGGAATTTTGCAGCAACGAAGCCTGACGCCGGACGGGGGAGAATGGGAGAGGGTCTGTGGGCTGGTGCTCGCTCCGGGAACGCCCGGCCGTAAGAGGCCGCTTGCCAGTGAGGTCGGTCTTTTGAGGCGGCGCTCTAAATGTCAATGTGAGGAAGCAGCGGAGGCCCACGCACTGGCACTTGGTGCTTGAGATGCGCCTGCTAGTCGAGCATCTCACCTCGCTGCGGCGCTATTGTTCGTATAATGGTGATCCTTCCTTCGGGGACCTTCGACCCTTGGCATCTACCTGGACAGCGTAGTGTAAGGTTCGGCGAGTCTTCGCAGCCCTTCTCACAGAGCTTGCTTCCGATTCAACCTCAAGTATAATTGATACCAATGACTAGACTAACTATGGGCCATCCAGTTCTTCAAAAGTGGACGACGCGTGTATCTGTTTCTCACTGTGAGTCACTTCCGAGCCACCACAGGATCATGTTGCGTTCCCAGGAAGGATTCATATGATGTGCGATCTGTCGTCCACGATGCGAAAACCGGACCTTGGAGCCTGAGAAGACCAAGCGGATCGAGATCTAGTACCCCAAGGCGTAGCCTGCTGTTGGGAAAATAATAAAGTGCGTCTTAGGTTTTCCAACAGGATATGAGGCAGAATCAAGGCACACTAATGCACATAACATCGTGCCAAGCCTGTTTGCGTTTTCTTGTCGATGGTATTTCCTACTGCAATCTCGAAGTCGAGACGCGATCGCAGACAAGAGCGATCGCCTGCGAACATAATCCGTACGGCCGGTTGCGAAAGCAGCAGTACTACGCAGTACCATTTAGAATCGCTAACCTTCAAACACCTCAACATATATGACGATATGGTGACAAAAGTTATGATTGTAACGAGTTTCTCGTGTTAACATTTGGGCTGCACTATGCCGATATTCAGGTTACAATCGACACAATGTGACCCTAACTGTGCGGCATGACAAGGCGGTAGGAGGTACGCACGATACCGCCCATAACTTCAGTCATTTATCGGCAAGCCCTTTGACAAACCCGTGCTCTAGTGAGAAAATGTACTTTATTTCACGCCTCATTTCAATCCGATAAACGCCCTGAGAGTTAGAGATTCCGGTAGCCCACGGCCGAGATGACCCTGCTAATCAAAACCATAATTCCTTTATGCGTGTGCACCAATACTTGTTGCCCATAGAATTCTTCTGACAAACAAGGCCAACGATATGATTGCGGATGCTTTGTACATAAGGCACATCCGCATAAACGGAGCCGCAGTCAGTCTCTTCAGAACATCTGTTGTCTGCAATGCGTTCTCAAGGTGCGCACACACTCGGTGTTCGTCGTGCCGACTATGTAGATGTCGGCTTAACGTGATGCAGCGCTCATCTCTGAGGTGGTCTTCAACGTCAACTCTATCGTCGCCGCACTCTTCACGCGCGGAAGAGATGAGGGATTCCATTGGATGCTTGCCCTTCCTGGCGCTGGAGAGGAGCCTGGTGC
>NW_020169839.1:903407-917368 GCF_002117355.1 Postia placenta MAD-698-R-SB12 | reverse complement strand
GCCCTTCCTGGCGCTGGAGAGGAGCCTGGTGCAGACCTGAAGCTTCACGTCAATAATCCTAGGGGCAGATGGCAGTTCCAGGCTGGTGACCACAACCTCCCACAGTCTGAAACACTGTGCACGGTCATAAGGATCGGTAAGGACTCACGTCTCTGGTCTTGAGGACTTTCCGGCAGAGCTGAGAATGCGCCTAGGTTCACGGGGAATGACTACCCCCGCGCAAATCCGCAGAATCGTCGAAGGGATCGGTATGAATGTGGTCCCTGAAGTCGACCGCCGTCGGGAGGAGAGGTTCACCTGTCGTGTTTGGTTTAGGGAAGCCATACGTCGCCTCGTTGAGAATAACATTCTTCATTGTCTGGATGTTGATGCATTGGAAGCTGAGCTCATATCGTTGTCGAGCCCTAGTGCAGAGGGTGTCCTAGCAGGGACCGGAAAATATACTATACATATTGCTGCAAGCTGCTTTTGAGCCTACAAAGCTTGTACGTTCTGCTGCGTCCTCTAGTTCACGTTCACGAGGCCGAAAGCCGTACTTATCTTCTGGTGCACCATGTATCTACGCATTTGGTCTTGTAGCGATGGAGTATCACGTACCCTTAGGGCGAGACACAGCCCGCAGCCTTCGCGGTACAGTGTTCTCTTCTACAATTGTTTTAGAAGTATGAGTCCTTACTTGAAGCACGAAAACAGTATCTTGAACTGAACCCACGACGTTGAGAATATCGCGTACTATGCCGTCAGTAGCCTTAATAACATCTCTGCCGGTGCAAGGTCTTGAACGAGCATCATGATTCACCGAGTGAAAACTCGTGTGTGAACAGTCACACACGCCTTACCCAAGTTTGTCTGGAAAAGAGCAGTCAGAAACGGATCTGTTCCAGGCCGATGAAGTCAAATGCATATACTAGCCCGGTAACCTGTCACATACCCTAAGGACGGGCCACGCGATGATGGCTTACGTGTGGAAATGTAGCCATGTTCCGCGAGGGCCGATGATCCCTCAAGGAGATGGGAGAACGATGACGTGGTCGGCGGTGATGGAGAGTAAAATGCGGACAGAAGCTTTTCTCAAACTTTCGTATGCGCTCCTAACGGAGGTTAGACGGATTTGTGTATATGCGCCCGAGGTCCACAACATCGGTTAATCTGAAGAAAACATTGCAACAGATGGCAGAACGATCGGATTTGTGGGGAACGAGGTCGAAGGCCGGGTACATTCTGGAATATTTACAATGCCCAAGCGTCAGGCTACTCTGTCGTATCATCGTTACTGTTCCTGCACAACGTGATCATCTCTCCGGTGAGGACTCTTACACGCTTGCGCGTAAGTGTGTCAACGAGTTCCGCACAACGTCAATTGCTCCGATGATCTCCAATCTCATTCACCCAGTCATCTGGTATCTCTCGTTATTCCTGTATACAACCAATACCCTGGGCGCAACGGGCTTACCCAATCATTCGCTAGGGATTCTCGTCATCAGGCTGTAAAGTGACGCAGGATCTCAAAGCTTTGCATTGATCTGTTATGTGTTCGCACGGAGTCATTATCATTTTCCTTATACTATATGCGAGCGCGTCGGCAAGCAGACGAGTCAACAGATGTTCAAAGAGCTAAACTGCTGCCTGCTAGCGAGAGTGAAAAGTGTAATCGATTGAGGCAATAAATAGGTACGTTCAAAATTGCCGCTTATATTTCGCTGGAAAACAAGCGACTTTTCGCTGCTTTTGAGCGCCCAAATGTGGCTGAAGGTCGCTGAAACGTCGCTGGAAGTGTCACAGATGACTAAGCGTGATGCAGCCGTGATCTGATCACGTTCTCGGCTTGCGAAGGGCTGACCAGCCAATCAGGATGGTGAATCATGTAAGCGTGACATGGCTGTAAGCCAGAATCTGCGAGCGCTTGCGCCGAGCAGTCGCTTATTTGTCGCTGTTCGAGGAGGGAGGGGAGCTCAGATTCTGCTCGCTGCTTTTGGACCCTTAAACGCCGCTTGTTTCCAGCGAGATTTAAGCGGCAATTTTGAATGTACCTAATTTAGTCTGAGTCCTGGGAACAGCTTGCCTCAGGGTGCAGTACTTCAATCGTCGCCTCATGTGTCCTGTGTGCTGGATCTTATCGAGTGCGACTTCCGGAGACCTCCGTCCAGAGCCATTGATCCGAAGCAAGCGATCAAATCGCGATACTGCGTAGCGCTCGCAATTGTGGCGTAGCCTATGGATTACACACCATTTGGTGTGCAATAAATTGGAGGCTGAACATCACAGTCCACTAAATTCTCGCGATATGGATCTCATGTAAGCCATTAGCTTTCTTTCACAGCATCACCGACTTATCCGTGCGGAATACTTGCAGCAACTCCGCTTCACGAAATTTAAAAGTGTGGTTCTCGCTTGTGTCTGCGCTCCTGCGGTGTCTGTTCCATTGCACTAAACCGTGGTTGATAGAAGTGGTTTTGAGAGGCGTGACGAGTGTCTTCTTCTAGCGGAGGTCTGCTGAATGCTTTGCCATTTGGGATATACAGTGATCCGGTCCACGAAAGGTCTGTTGGTCTATGCGGAGTTGGACACACGATCCTATCTTTAGTGTACTTCTGAAATAATATGGCGCTGTAGACTCCTGAAGTGCCTCAATGCTCAATTAGGCTGTGTGGTAATCACTTGATTCATTTGCGACCATCGGTGCTCTTCCGAGCGTGCTGACGACAGCCTCTCTGATGATCTTCGCGCACGGCGGCACACGCAGACCATATCGGACAATTTGGTGAGTGGCTTCCGCCGCCGAATAATTTCACCGAGATGCAGCCACTATTGTTCTAGCCACATTCATCACTACTCGAGCAAGAGATACAGCCAAAGGATCGAGAGCGATAAAATCAGTATGTAATCCCTGCTGGCTTCCGTGATGTCCACACCAATGTGGGTCTTTTAGAAGCCATGTCGGCGCCGTCCTGTATGAACAGCCTCGCCTGGATTTGTCAATCGCAGATCCGGCCAGAAGAAAGTCAGCCGGTGCAGAAGACACACAGCCAAGCCTAGTATCTTGTTATGAGCGCATACTCTGAAGATTGGATCGGCAGACTATGCCGTGGATGCCTTCGCATGGGCACGCTGCAGCCCCTCCCTTGAGATTCCTTTTTGAGGAATAGAAGGATGATGGCGGAGTCGAGTTGCTGTAGCAAAATACACGTGTAGCAGCTTCTTCCAAGTGTATCATCATGTCCTACTGGTGGATAGATGACGACGTGTGCTCGTCGCCCATCGGACCTCGGGTGAACCTGAAGGCGAACCCGAGATTAATTTCGGCGAACTCGAATCTCTTGCGTGCGTGGCCGAGGTCCTGGAGTCTTTGGCTCTAGCTGCAAAAGGGGCTGCGGACATTCAGCGAAGTCGCTAGCTCAATATCAGGGAGGGACGACAAATCTGGACACAGCTGCGCAATGAGATGGCCGAGTGCAAGATATTCTGACAGATAAGAGCGTGAATAGTTACGCCACTTGTGTCGTCTGAAGACGAACATATGTGATCGCCCAGGAGGCGATTGGCTTGCTCACAACGCATAACATACATTGCAAATTGCGATGATGCGTATATTATGAGGGTTCTCCGCGGCTGTGGTGAGAGACAACGTACGAGCGCAAACAAGATACCAGGACGCCAGATAAGCAGAAATCACAATGGTATAGTGGAAGCACGATACCTATCGTAAATGTTGGGTGTGTACAGACGACGGATGAGGGTTAAGTGGAAGCGGGCTCACTGAATGTACATTCGACAGTGGAATGCACGGCGACGGACACGCAATGGGCGCGGCCCCGACCAAAGTGTCTAACATTTGTCGAGTGTCCTAGTTCGCAGGGAATATCGACACATACCAAGCTTAGGCACGACTTACACGACCACGTTGACCGAGATGTTTGAGCTCCTGAAAAGACAACGAGGCACACACCGCAAGATTGCTCTAAAGTCCTATACTTCTATCCAGCAGATGCGACATCGCTTGCGGCTGATGCTGGTGAAGGTGACGCAGGCTCCATGCTCACAATGCTGGGTATCCTATGGCGTGAATTGGGTGGCCTGGCCGAGAGGCGTGAGCACGACATGCATGACATTATAAAGCAGTTCGAGCAGGAGATGAATCGACATGTCCAGAGCTTCCCCCGCTCTGAATGAATTGTCAACACCGATCCATAATTGAATGAATGAAAACACTTACCACTAGAATGCATCAACCACGCCACGGGTCAGTAACCATCCATATCTCATGTTCCACCTCAAGCTCAACGCGATAGTCAGGAAAGATGCCAGTAAACAAGTCACACCATTCCTTATACCGAGGATACCTCATAAAGAGAGCCGTCGTGTACTCCCAGTAGTCGGGCATCCACCCTGCACACTCCCAATCGATGAGGGCGACCGGTCGCATGTCTTCATCGAGCAGTATGTTCGTGGGCGTGATATCGCCGTGCGTGAAACAAATTTTGTGCGACTTCGAGTGACTGGGGGCGGCGATCTCGGTGTGAGTCGCCTCGTTATACTTCAGCAGCCTCTTGTTAAATTCCTTCTCTGAGGCGAAGGGCCCCACGCAGCCATTATTGGTGATGCGGAAGCTGCTGACGCCATTACCGCCGAAGCCGCACACCGCGTGCGGGTCCGGGGGCTCGAGAGCTCTAAGCTGGTCGAACCAGCCGCGTAGCGTGTCCTGGAGAACTTGGAGCTGACGAGGCGAGAGGTCACTGATGTGGCCTGCGCGCGTCTCTAGCTCCTCGCCAGGTACCTTCGTCATCAGTACGAGGGACCGGTCGTAGTAAGGGACGACGTCAAGGATTCTAGGGACAGGGATCGTCGTGTGCAGGCGTACATATTCGGTGGCTAGGGCTTCTTGTACTGTAGTATGCTTCAGATAGAGGCCGAATGGCAGGGGCATGGCGCGCGCAGCCGGGTGTACGTGACCTCGCCAGCGCAAGTAGTCCCATATGAATGAATATATCCTACAACGCAGGCGTTGTAGAAGTGGAATTTGCAGTAGAGACGAGATATAACTGAGGTAGAGAGAGAATTAAAAGATGGGAATGTTATAATGACTCCGTCAAGACTCACCTCATCGTTCGAGGCGTCGAACTTAGGTATGAAGTCAAATTTCAAGGCGGTCTCGGACAGAAGTTTACGCAGACCAGTGGTTTTCCCAGTTTCAACGACCAGAATGGGTCAGCCGCAGCGAGAGGTCACTTGATGACCGCAGCGGGAACCGTCCACTCAAATCGTTAGTATTTGGAGCAAAGGCTGCTGTAAGATCGGCTTGAAGCACACGGCGATTGCCGGAAGCGCCCACGGGCGCGGTTGGATTCGCAAGGCCGTTGGCCGTAGACCACGCGTAGCTTCGTACATCGATGTCTCACCGCGAGTCACCCTTATCCCAAATCCGCACGATCGCTGAAAGGCTTCACAATTCAATGATGTCTTTCGGACCGGGCTGAAGATGTTCGCCACTAGATCAGGACTCTTGTATAAGGGCGGCGTGTCGCTAGCTCAGAAGCAGGTGAGCGTCATGAGCTGCAGTAGCATGATAACCGAAGCTGTAAGCGGACTTGGTCGCGCAGACATCTGCGGTGGACTCAATTTGAGCCATTGTACCTATCGGGCCATGCTTTGCGGTCGATTGCTCTAATATCGTAGCATACAAGACCATGAATTTCATCCCCAGTCTGGATGGAAGTTAATTAAGTTAAATGCGCATCCCGCTTGCTTATCAGTGATATTTGAATGAGTGCTATGCTGGAATATAGCTGGCAGTGGAATGACTGCAGCTCTGGTACTGCGCTCGGTTCCATCACTGGGATAGGCCTCTAGGATGAACGGCATGCTTCTACTGACTGATGTTCCTCTACAACGATAGGGGAATCGGAACTGAACCCTACCTGAGGAACAAGATCCCCCACGATGGCGTACATCTCGGCCGCCAGTCGTATGTTTAGCACTACGCACAAATCCGGGCATTTGGCACCAAGAATGCTGCTGCGAAGATCTTCTGGTGAGAAATTGTGTTTGATTTCGCCGCTCGTTTCAATCCGATAGACGCTGTAATGTCAGATTTTTTGGCCGCTCACGATTGAGAAACCACTGGCCATGAGGAGCATGGCTTGTGTAGGTAGGTACGCACGCGTGCTGGAAGCTCTTTGATAAACAGGACCAACGGCGTGATCGAACGCGTCTTCATATAAAACAGGACTATCGCCCGCAGCGAAATCACAGCCAACCTCCTCGCACCCGCTGTGCGCACCTATCGACAATCACTAAGGTGCAAATGAACTCAGCGTTCAGCACTTCGAAGCACTTCGACAGCTTGACTGACGGCCTTGCTTTATACAGCTTCCATGGCCGAACCAGTTCTTGACGACCTCGCCATAGTGGCCTGTCTATTTCTTCGTCCTGACGGCAGGACCTTCCACTGGATGCTAGCACTCCCTGGCGCCGGTACTCGCGGTAGGGAGCATGCCATGCGCTTGCATGTCATGGAGAATGACCGAAACGGGTGGTATTTTGATGACACCGATCAGAACCTCCTGCACTCTCGTTCTTTGTGCACGGTTATTAAGATCGGTCAGTACTCTTTACCACCGCGCTGCCAGGATCTCTGATAGACCTGAGATGACGTTTAGGTTCTCGTCGGACGTCTGATACCCAAACCTTTACCACTAAAGAGGTCCGCGACCTCCTCGAGGCGATTGTCATGGTGACCCCTGATTTTGAGCTAGCCATGGGGATTCGGTTTGACTGTCGAGTATGGTTTAGAAAGGCCGTACGCGTTCTCATAGAGCACCGCATGGTATGGTGCGACCGCATCAATGATTTAGAGGCTGAGCTCATGAGACTCGCGACCGCCAAGGTTGAGGGTCGCAGAGACGCACGCACGTACAATGTTTCGACGAATTGTAATTGGTTCGGGAAACGTTTTCCTCCTCCCCCCATCTGATTCTCCTTCGTTTACACTTCCAGCTTCATCTTCAGTGTCCCAGTGTACTATGTATAAATAGTTGAAACAATTGGCTGCTGAGTGCCCATTTTGCCTAGCGATGTCGGACTGTCCAGCCCCACAACAAAGTATGGTCCACAGACCTTGCGGCACAATACTCCTGACTTTTTACGATATACATTCGATATGACTGTTGGTAGTAGCTTTAACTGCGACAACGCCCACGTTTGCTGCGCATCAAGAACTTTTAGCGACGACTGCACTAATGAGGGATCCTTAAGCCACCGAAGGATTCTTGAGCTAATCTTAAGTTTGTGCCATATGCCAATTCGCGTGTGGGCAATTACGTATTTAAGGGTTGCTTTACTCAAATCTGGTGGCTCGGGGCCGATCCAAGTCCAGCCACATAGGAGCGCTTCCAAAGCGGCGCTTCTTTCTCAGCGTGAATCGGCGGATCAGACGCCGTGAGCGCTGTGCGCTTTCACAACTGGCCAACGTCACCCAGACATTCAGGACAAAGGTATCAAGAACAACGAGGGCAAACCTATCGCAGGCGGCCAACTCTTCCGTAAGTACTTTCTGAACTGCTGCCAAGATGGCAGCTGCTGCCTGCAGGCGTGACGAAGGCGAATAAGGACCGCGCTGTCAAGGCGTCTGCCGATACAAACTCCGACACCGATGAGAGTGCCCTGTATCTATCCAGAAGAGTACTACACTGCATAGAAGGCAAGCGTCGTGGTCTCCGCCCCATCAAGTTCATCAGCGAGCTGACAGCCAGTCTACCGTCAACTGCGTTCCATCTGACCGCACAAGAAGCGATTGTCCTCATGAGTGCTCACGTCAAATGGTATTGCACTATTGACTTGGGCTCGTGTTCCGTCGTGGTGAGTGCAGTGCGTCACGCACTTCATCCTCAAGTGATTGAATTCTTAATCGAAATCCTTGATGGCTTGTAGGGTTGAATGATACTCGACGGCCTCGAGCGCAGGTGCTGTGTCATATCTATTTCCCGGCAGACTCTCCTAGCTATTGACCAGGAGTCAACAGACGTCTAGCACATTATTGGTCAGAATGTCGCCGATTCAACGCGATCAACCAGAGGGACAGGATGGGCCAGAGCCCAAGGACGAACCATGATGGAATACTGACTGGGGTCAGTCGACCCCTGGGCGGCTGCGCTGGCGGCTCCTTGGCCTCGGGGGATGCTGCGAGCACGTCTTCATGGGAGCCGTCGCCCTTGAAAAACGAAGTGATAGCGCGCACAGAAACATTGCAGGTTGCAGTGTCGGCTCTGGCCAGAGGAAGGGGTTCTCGCTAAATCTCGCAGAGGACGCATCCCTCAACAAGACCTGCCGAGAAGACTTGTCGCGGTAGGACCGCCTCGTTGGCATCTTCTATTTGCCTTTACTAATCATTTCGAAATGTAGTGCGATGCTTACATCCCAAGATAGATTTTCGAGAACAGATTGAAGCGCATGAAGATGCTCTGGGCCTACAGCTTCCGTACCAACAGCGATGTGCGCTTGCCTTTCGAGAAGACGTATTCGCGAATGGCGGCGTCTAGAATGGTGCGTAAGTCTCTGTATTAGTAGAATACAGGAAGCATTCGGTCGGCATGAAGCGTCGGAACCGGGACCTTGTGGATGCGGAGATCGTTGTTGGCTCAACTTCGTAGATTGGCCCTTGCATATTCAGAATCTAATAGTCGTGGCGACCTAGCGGCGCGAATAGGCATTGAAGAGCAAGGTTCAGTGACGCACGACGAGCCGTTTCACTGTATATCTAATGACAGATCTGCAAAGTAGCTGTGAACGTACCGCGTCCGAATCGATGCGGCTTGCCGCGGACGACGTGTCAAACTTTTAAAAGAAGACCCTTGGTGTGTGGTTAGGCAAACACATTGAACCGGAGCAGATGTAAGGTTGATATACAGCATACAACTAATGACTGGTGATCTCGTTGGTATACTGAACGACACCTAAGAGGAGCTGAGCGACAAACCAACTTAGTAGGACCAAGGTTCCATACCGCGAGTGCACAATGATCACCATGGGGCCGCGATGTCCCACAATTTGTCTTCGACTTCAACCTCAACCTCATATTGCGGGAATATTCGAGTAAATAAGTCGCACCACTCTTTGTAGTGCGGATATCTGATGTAGAGAGCCAACGTGTAGTCCCAGTATTTGGGCATCCATCCCGCACATTCCCAATCGATCAGCGCAACGGGCCGCATATCCTCATCGAGCAGTATGTTCGATGGATTTATATTCCCATGTGTGAAGCAGATACGACGTGCTTTTGAATGGCTTGGGGCAGCTAATGCGCTGTGTGTGGCCTCGTAGCCCTTCACGAGCTTCTCGTGGAACTCATTCTGCGACGCGAAGGGTCCCACGTAATTGTCATGCCTGATACGATGGCTTTTGATCCCATTACCGCCAAATCCACACACCGCGTCCGGATTCGGAGGTTCAAGCGCTCTGAGCGGCTCGAACCAGTCGCGAAGGGTGTCCTCGAGAACCTGAAGCTGACGAGGCGAGAGATTTTTGACATGGCCCGCGCGCATACTCAGCTCCTCCCCAGGTACTCTGGTCATCAATATGTAGACCTTGCTACTCCCGAAGGGGACGACGTCGAGGATTCTAGGAACAGGGATTGTCGTGTGCTGGCGAACGTACTGTGTGACGGGGGCCTCTTGGGGGTCAGCCCTCTTGAGATATAGGCCGAATGGCAGAGGCATGACGTGCGCCATAGGGTGCCCATGGCCTCGTCGGAGCAAGAAGCCCCATACGATTGCATATCCTTGAACGCAGACGTTGCACAAGAGGGGGTTGCATTAGGGTCCTCACGCAGCTGAGGTTGAGGAAACGAGTCAATAATAGGGATTCAACACTGAATCCGTCAAGACCTACTTCATCATTCAAGATATCGAATTGAGGTACGAACTTCACCTCGAAAACGATCTCGGACAGGCGAACAAGATGGCAGTGACTCTGTCGTGCGATGAGAATGGGTCAGCGGCAGAAAGCGGTCACTTGATGACTGCAGCGCAGATCATCCACAAGTCGCTGGTATTTGGTATAAAGGTTCCTACGAGAAAGGCAAATGTCGGCGGTGCGTCGGCTTGAAGCACGTGGTGATTGCCGAGAGGGCCCACAATCGTACTATGGTTTACCAGTGGATGAACCCCCGCCCTCTGTCAATCATGTTCTAATGCAAGAGATTTGTCCTAATTCGAGAATCACCTGGATCCAAAAGACGCATTTGGTGTCAGAACCTGAGAATATACATGCGTGAAGGGGCATCAAGTGCTAGAAACAAGGCTGCGCAAGGAAGAGAAATAGTTGCCAGAAGTAAGGCTGCGATAGACGTGCATCAGCATCTTCTGCTTGCGGAATGATTAGAGCGATGGTCCGACAGGTCAAGTACAATGATATAATCAGCGGATAATCTCCGTTGGCTGCCGTAATGTCCACATAGAGCGGGCTCTCTAGAAGCCATGATCTCATGCACTCAATTTGAATCTGCGCCGGATGACTGGATAGCCCCACCCAGACGTTTCCGGCGTCAAAAAGAAGATCGGCGGATGTAGAAGACGAACGGCCAAGCCTAGTAGCCTGTTATGAGTACATATCTGAGGACAAGGCCGGCAAACCACGCCGTGATCCCTCCGCATGAGCACACTGCAACCCCTTTCCTGAGATCTGTTCCTGAGGAATAGAAGGGTGATGACGGATTCAGCGCTGCTGTGGAGAAAAATACATACAATAGCTTCTGCCGCGTATATTTTCATGTCCTGCTGACGGAAGGATTCCGCATTTGAGTACGCGTGGTCGTCACCCGTGAAGCTCTAGCCGGATTCAAAGGCAAATCCGAGAATGCTACCGGCCAGATCGGACTTTTTGTGCAGGGAATCGAAGTTGAGGCGTGCGTCGCTTGAACTGTGGAAGGGCAAGGTATCGCCTAGACCCATCGATTTGAGTCTGTTGGTGAGAAATCTGGGCATACCATAATCGGATGAATACTTGCAGAGACAGAAGCGAGTAGTAACGCTGGTTATGCCACCTTTGATGGGACATTAGCGGTCGCCTAGGAGGAAATTGGCCTCTCCGTGAAGGAAAGGATAAAACGCGAATAATGATCATACGTACGAATAAGCGACAGGGAGAGTATGCGCGCAAGTCAGTATCCAGGAAATTCCAAAAGCAGAACGCGGCATGGTGTACCGAAGGGATGACAGATATCACAAAAGGATAGGTATGCATAGATGGTGGATGTGGATGAACTGGAAGCAGGCTCATTGGGAACTAACTGTACATTTAACTGACGAAACGTACCACGATGGACACATGGATACGCGACGTGTGGGACCTCGAACGAAGTATCATGCCACACCTCGCGCTCTCTGAAACCTCGTTGAATATACTAGATCGCAGGGACATCAACAAACATCGCTGCACTTAGATGCTGAAATATGGCTGCGCTGAATGAGACGTCGGAGCTCCTAAACGGATTATGAGTACGGATTTGTTATTGATTTGAAAGCCACACACCGCATGATTGCCACAGTTACCATGGCGCCGCAATTTCCCACAACTCGTACTCGACCTCAAGCTCGACACCATATTGCGGGAATATTCGAGTAAACAGATCTGACCATTCCTTGTAGCGCGGATATCTGATGTAGAGAGCGTACGTATACTCCCAATATTCTGGAAGCCAGCCTGCGCATTCCCAGTCGATCAGCCCAACGGGTCGCATGTCCTCGTTGAGCAGTATATTGTGCGGGGTGATGTCGCCATGAGTAAAACAAATCCGGTGTGGTCTCGAGTGGCTTGCGGCAGCCATCACGCTGTGCGTCGCCTCGTAACCGCTCACCAGCTCCTCATGAAATTCTTTTTGCAAGGCGAAGGGCCCAACATACTCGTCATGTCTGATGCGATAGCTTTTAATCCCATTGCCACCAAACCCGCAAACCGCATCAGGATCTGGAGGCTCGAGAGCTCTGAGCTGGCCGAACCAGTCGCGAAGCGTGTCCTCGAGAACCTGTAGCTGACGAGGCGAGAGGTTCCTTATGTGGCCTGCGCTCTTGCCTAGCTCCTCGCCAGGTACTCGCGTCATCAGTATGTAGACCTGAGCGCGCCAGAAAGGGGCGACGTCGATAATTCTGGGAACAGGGATTGTCGTGTGCTCGCGAACGTACTGAGTGGCTAGGACCTCTTGTGGGTAGGCTCTCTTGAGATACATGCCAAATGGCAGGGGCATCACACGCGCAGCATGTTCGCCTCGACCTAATCGCCGCGAAAGCCTCCATATAGTGGTGTATACTCTCCCGCGCAGGCGTTGTAGAAAGGGATGTTGCAGTAAAGACCATACAAAACTGTGCATTCGTGATGAACGATGTCTGTTGCATTGAGCCGATAGTAACCTACTTCGAGACGGTCATTGTTTAGGACACGAGGAATTTTGCAGCAACGAAGCCTGACGCCGGACGGGGAGAATGGGAGAGGGTCTGTGGGCTGGTGCTCGCTCCGGGAACGCCTGGCCGTAAGAGGCCGCTTGCCAGTCTGACAACGCGTGAGGTCGGTCTTTTGAGGCGGCGCTCTAAATGTCATCATGAGGAAGCAGCGGAGGCCCACGCACTGGCACTTGTCGGCGTACAGGGTGCTTGAGATGCGCCTGCTAGTCGAGCATCTCACCTCGCTGCGGCGCTATTGTTCGTATAATGGTGATCCTTCCTTCGGGGACCTTCGACCCTGGGCATCTACCTGGACAGCGTAGTGTAAGGTTCGGCGAGTCTTCGCAGCCCTTCTCACAGAGCTTGCTTCCAATTCAACTCCAAGTATAATTGATACCAATGACTAGACTAACTATGGGCCATCCAGTTCTTCAAGAGTGGACGACGCATGTATCTGTTTCTCACTGTGAGTCACTTCCGAGCCACCACAGGATCATGTTGCGTTCCCAGGAAGGATTCATATGATGTGCGATCTGTCGTCCTCGATGCGAAAACCGGACCTTGGAGCCTGAGAAGACCAAGCGGATCGAGATCTAGTACCCCAAGGCGTAGCCTGCTGTTGGGAAAATAATAAAGTGCATCTTAGGTTTTCCAACAAGATATGGGGCAGAATCAAGGCACACTAATGCACATAATATCGTGCCAAGCCTGTTTGCGTTTTCTTGTCGATGGTAGGTCCTACTGCAATCTCGAATTCGAGACGCAATCGCAGACAAGAGCGATCGCCTGCACACATAATCCGTACGGTTGGTTGCGAAAGCAGCAGTACTACGCAGTACCATTTAGAATCGCTAACCTTCAAACACCTCAACATATATGACGATATGGTGACAAAAGTTATGATTGTAACGAGTTCCTCGTGTTAATATTTGGGCTGCACTATGCCGATATTCAGGTTACAATCGACACAATGTGACCTTAACTGTGAGGCATGACAAGGCGGTAGGAGGTACGCACGATACCGCCCATAACTTCAGCCATTTATCGGCAAGCCCTTTGACAAACCCGTGCTATAGTGAGAAAATGTACTTTATTTCACGCCTCATTTCAATCCGATAAACGCCCTGAGAGTTAGAGATTCCGGTAGCCCACGGCCGAGATGACCCTGCTAATCAAAACCATAATTCCTTTATGCGTGTGCACCAATACTTGTTGCCCATAGAATTCTTCTGACAAACAAGGCCAACGATATGATTGCGGATGCTTTGTACATAAGGCACATCCGCATAAACGGAGCCGCAGTCAGTCTCTTCAGAACATCTGTTGTCTGCAATGCGTTCTCAAGGTGCGCACACACTCGGTGTTCGTCGTGCCGACTATGTAGATGTCGGCTTAACGTGATGCAGCGCTCATCTCTGAGGTGGTCTTCAACGTCAACTCTATCGTCGCCGCACTCTTCACGCGCGGAAGAGATGAGGGATTCCATTGGATGCTTGCCCTTCCTGGCGCTGGAGAGGAGCCTGGTGGCAGACC
>NW_020169839.1:886311-903387 GCF_002117355.1 Postia placenta MAD-698-R-SB12 | reverse complement strand
GAAGCTTCACGTCATAATCCTAGGGGCAGATGGCAGTTCCAGGCTGGTGACCACAACCTCCCACAGTCTGAAACACTGTGCACGGTCATAAGGATCGGTAAGGACTCACGTCTCTGGTCTTGAGGACTTTCCGGCAGAGCTGAGAATGCGCCTAGGTTCACGGGGAATGACTACCCCCGCGCAAATCCGCAGAATCGTCGAAGGGATCGGTATGAATGTGGTCCCTGAAGTCGACCGCCGTCGGGAGGAGAGGTTCACCTGTCGTGTTTGGTTTAGGGAAGCCATACGTCGCCTCGTTGAGAATAACATTCTTCATTGTCTGGATGTTGATGCATTGGAAGCTGAGCTCATATCGTTGTCGAGCCCTAGTGCAGAGGGTGTCCTAGCAGGGACCGGAAAATATACTATACATATTGCTGCAAGCTGCTTTTGAGCCTACAAAGCTTGTACGTTCTGCTGTGTCCTCTAGTTCACGTTCACGAGGCCGAAAGCCGTACTTATCTTCTGGTGTGCCATGTATCTACGCATTTGGTCTTGTAGCGACGGAGTATCACGTACCCTTAGGGCGAGACACAGCCCGCAGCCTTCGCGGAACAGTGTTTTCTTCTACAATTGTTTTAGAAGTACGAGTCCTTACTTGAAGCACGAAAACAGTATCTTGAAATGAACCCACAACGTTGAGAATATCGCGTACTATGCCGTCAGTAGCCTTAATACCATCTCTGCCGGTGCAAGGTTTTGATCGAGCATCACGTTTCACCGAGTGAAAACTCGTGTATGCACAGTCACACACGTCTTACCCAAGTCTTTCTGGCAAAGAGCAGTCAGAAACGGATCTGTTCCAAGCCGATGAAGTCAAACGCATATATTAGCCCGGTAACCTCTCACATACCCTGAGGACGGGCCACGCGATGATGCTTACGTGTGGAAATGTAGCCATGTTCCGCGAGGGCCGATGATCCCTCAAGGAGATGGGAGAACGATGACGTGGTCGGCGGTGATGGAGAGTAAAATGCGGACAGAAGCTTTTCTCAAACTTTCGTCTGCGCTCCTAACGGAGGTCAGACGGATTTGTGTATATGCGCCCGAGGTCCACAACATCGGTTAGTCTGAAGAAAACATTGCAACAGATGGCAGAACGATCGGATTTGTGGGGAACGAGGTCGAAGGCCGGGTACATTCTGGAATATTTACAATGCCCAAGCGTCAGGCTACTCTGTCGTATTTTCGTTACTGTTCCTGCACAACGTGATCATCTCTCCGGTGAGGACTGTTACACGCTTGCGCGTAAGTGTGTCAACGAGTTCCGCACAACGTCAATTGCTCCGATGATCTCCAATCTCATTCACCCAGTCATCTGGTATCTCTCGTTATTCCTGTATACAACCAATACCCTGGGCGCAACGGGCTTACCCAAACATTCGCTAGGGACTCTCGTCATCAGGCTGTAAAGTGACGCAGGATCTCAAAGCTTTGCGTTGATCTGTTATGTGTTCGCACGGAGTCATTATCATTTTCCTTATACTATATGCGAGCGCGTCAGCAAGCAGACGAGTGAACAGATGTTCAAAGAGCTAAACTGCTGCCTGCTAGCGAGAGTGAAAAGTGTAATCGATTGAGGCAATAAATAGGTACGTTCAAAATTGCCGCTTATATTTCGCTGGAAAACAAGCGACTTTTCGCTGCTTTTGAGCGCCCAAATGTGGCTGAAGGTCGCTGAAACGTCGCTGAAAGTGTCACAGATGACTAAGCGTGATGCAGCCGTGATCTGATCACGTTCTCGGCTTGCGAAGGGCTGACCAGCCAATCAGGATGGTGAATCATGTAAGCGTGACATGGCTGTAAGCCAGAATCTGCGAGCGCTTGCGCCGAGCAGTCGCTTATTTGTCGCTGTTCGAGGAGGGAGGGGAGCTCAGATTCTGCTCGCTGCTTTTGGACCCTTAAACGCCGCTTGTTTCCAGCGAGATTTAAGCGGCAATTTTGAATGTACCTAATTTAGTCTGAGTCCTGGGAACAGCTTGCCTCAGGGTGCAGTACTTCAATCGTCGCCTCATTTGTCCTGTGTGCTGGATCTCATCGAGTGCGACTTCCGGAGACCTCCGTCCGGAGCCATTGATCCGAGGCAAGCGATCAAATCGCGATACTGCGTAGCGCTTGCAATTGTGGCGTAGCCTATGGATTACACACCATTTGGTGTGCAATAAATTGGAGGCTGAACATCACAGTCCACTAAACTCTCGCAATCTGGGTCTCATGTAAACCACTAGCTTTCTCTCACAGCATCACCGACTTATCCGTGCGGAATACTTGCAGCAACTCCGCTTCACGAAATTTGAGAATGTGGTTCTCGCTTGTGTCTGCGCTCCTGCGGTGTCTGTTCCATTGCACTAAACCGTGGTTGATAGAAGTGGTTTTGAGAGGCGTGACGAGTGTCTTCTTCTAGCGGAGGTCTGCTGAATGCTTTGCCATTTGGGATATACAGTGATCCGGTCCACGAAACGTCTGTTGGTCTATGCGGAGTTGGACACACGATCCTATCTTTGGTGTACTTCTGAAATGATATGGCGCTCTAGACTCCTGAAGTGCCTCAAAGCTCAGTTAGGCTGTGGTAATCACCTGATTCATTTGCGACCATCGGTACTCTTTCGAGCGTGTTGACGACAGCCCCTCTGATGATCTTCGCGCACGGCGGCACACGCAGACCATATCGGACAATTTGGTGAGTACCTTCCGCTGCCGAATTATTTCACCGAGATGCAGCCACTATTGTTCTAGCCACATTCATCACTACTCGAGCAAGAGATACAGCCAAAGGATCGAGAGCGATAAAATCAGTGTGTAATCCCTGTTGGCTTCCGTGATGTCCACACCAATGTGGGTCTTTTAGAAGCCATATCGGCGCCGTCCTGTATGAACAGCCTCGCCTGGATTTGTCAATCGCAGATCCGGCCAGAAGAAAGTCAGCCGGTGCAGAAGACATACAGCCAAGCCTAGTATCCTGTTATGAGCGCATACCCTGAGGATTGGATCGGCAGACTATGCCGTGGATGCCTTCGCATGGGCACGCTGCAGCCCCTCCCTTGAGATTCCTTTTTGAGAAATAGAAGGATGATGGCGGAGTCGAGTTGCTGTAGCAAAACACACGTGTAGCAGCTTCTTCCACGTGTATTATCATGTCCCACTGGTGGATAGATGACGACGTGTGCTCGTCGCCCATCGGACCTCGGGTGAACCTGAAGGCGAAGCCGAGATTAATTTCGGCGAACTCGAGTCTCTTGCGTGCGTGGCCGAGGTCCGGGCGTCTTTGGCTTCAGCTGCAAAAAGTGCTGCACACACTCAGTGAAGTCGCTAGCTGAATATCAGGGAGAGGCAACAAATCTGGACACAGCCGCGCAGTTAGATGGCCGAGCGCAAGATGTTCTGACAGATAGGAGCGTGAATAGTTACGCCGCATGTGTCGTCGGAAGACGAGCATATGTGATCGCTCAGCAGGCGATTGACTTGGTCACGACGCAGCGCATACTTTGCGAGTTGCGTTGAAATGTAAATTATGAGGTTTCTCTGCGGCTGTAGTGAGAGACCAAGCACGAGCGCAAACAAGCATCCAGGACACCCAATAAGCAGAAATCGAAATGGTATAGTGGGAGCATGATAGCTATCGCAAACGTTGGGCATGCACAGACGACGGATGAGGGTTAAGTGGAAGCGGGCTCACTGGGATATTCGACAGTGGAACGCACGGCGATGGGCACGCGACGGGCGCGGCCCCGACCAAAGTGTCTAACATTTGTCGAGTGTCCTAGGTCGCAGGGAATATCGACACATACCAAGCTTAGGCACGACTTACACGACCACGTTGACCGAGATCTTTGAGCTCCTGAAAAGACAACGAGGCACACACCGCAAGATTGCTCTAAAGTCCTATACTTCCATCCAGCAGATGCGACATCGCTTGCGGCTGATGCTGGTGAAGGTGACGCAGGCTCCATGCTCACAATGCTGGGTATCCTATGGCGTGGATTGGGCGGCCTAGCCGAGACGCGTGAGCACAACATGCGTGATATATCATAAAACATTTGAGACAGGAGATGAATCGTCATGTCCAGAGCTTCCCCCGTCCTGAAAGAATTGTCAAGACCAATCCATAATTGAATGAATGGGAAGACTTACCACTAGGGTGCATCAACCACGCCACGGGTCCGTGACCATCCATATCTCATGTTCCACCTCAAGCTCAACGCGATAGTCAGGAAAGATGCCAGTAAACAAGTCACACCACTCTTTATACCTGGGATACCTCATAAAGAGAGCCGTCGTGTACTCCCAGTACTCGGGCATCCACCCTGCACACTCCCAATCGATGAGGGCGACTGGTCGCATGTCTTCATCGAGCAGTATGTTCGTGGGCGTGATATCGCCGTGCGTGAAACAAATTTTGTGCGACTTCGAGTGACTGGGGGCGGCGATCTCGGTGTGAGTCGCCTCGTTATACTTCAGCAGCCTCTTGTTAAATTCCTTCTCTGAGGCGAAGGGCCCCACGCAGCCATTATTGGTGATGCGGAAGCTGCTGACGCCATTACCGCCGAAGCCGCACACCGCGTGCGGGTCCGGGGGCTCGAGAGCTCTGAGCTGGTCGAACCAGCCGCGTAGCGTGTCCTGGAGAACTTGGAGCTGACGGGGCGAGAGGTCACTGATGTGGCCTGCGCGCTTCTCTAGCTCCTCGCCAGGTACCTTCGTCATCAGTACGAGGGACCGGTCGTAGTAAGGGACAATGTCGAGGATTCTAGGGACAGGGATCGTCGTGTGCAGGCGTACATATTCGGTGGCCAGGGCTTCTTGTGCTTCAGTGTTCTTCAGATAGAGGCCGAATGGCAGAGGCATGACGCGCGAAAAGGGACCCCCGTAACCTCGCCAACGCAAGAAGTCCCATATGAATGAATATATCCTACAACGCAGGCGTTGTAGAAGTGGAATTTGCACTAGAGACGAGATATAACTGAGGTAGAGAGAGAATTAAAAGATGGGAATGTTATAATGACTCCGTCAAGACTCACCTCATCGTTCGAGGCGTCGAACTTAGGTATGAAGTCAAACTTCAAGGCGGTCTCGGACAGAAGTTTACGCAGACCAGTGGTTTCCCCAGTTTCAACGACCAGAATGGGTCAGCCGCAGCGAGAGGTCACTTGATGACCACAGCGGGAACCGTCCACTCAAATCGTTAGTATTTGGAGCAAAGGCTGCTGTAAGATCGGCTTGAAGCACACGGCGATTGCCGGAAGCGCCCACGGGCGCGGTTGGATTCGCAAGGCCGTTGGCCGTAGACCACGCGTAGCTTCGTACATCGATTTCTCACTGGGAGTCACCCTTGTCTCAAATCCGCACGATCGCTGAAAGGGTTTGATCTCCCAATACTGTCTCTCTCGGACCGGGCTGAAGATGTTCGCAACTAGATCAGGATCCTTGTGTGAGGGTGGTGTGTCGCTGGCTGAGAAGCAGGTGAGCGTCATGAGCTGCAATAGCATGAGAGCCGAGGCCGTAAGCGGACTTGGTCGTGCAGACATCCGTCTGCGGTGGACTCAATTGAGCCATTGTACCCATCGGGCTATGCTTTGCGGTCGATTCCTTTGATATGGTAGCATACGAGACCATGAATTTCATTCCCAGTCTGGATGTAAGTTCATTAATTTCCATGCGCATCCCGGTTGCTGGCCGGTGACATCCGAATGAGTGCTATGCTTGAGAATAGCTGGCAGCGAAACGACTACAGCTCTGGTACTGCGCTTGGTGCCATCGCTGGGATAGGCATGTAGGTAGGGCGACATGCTGCTACTGAGTGATGTTCCTTTACAACGACAGTGGAATCGGAACTGAAACCTACCTGAGGAACAGGATCTCCCACGATACCGTACATCTCGGCGGCCAGTCGTATGTGTGGTACTACCCACAAATCCGGTCATTTGATACCAAGAATGCTGCTGCGAAGACCCTCTGGTGGGAAACTGTATTTGTTTTCACCGCTCAATTCAATCTGATAGACGCTGTCAGGTCAGAGCTTCTGGCCGCCCAAGATCGAGAAAAAATTAGTCGTCAGGAGCAGGACTTCAGATATGTGGGCGCGCGCGCTGGAGGTTCTTTGGCAAACAGGACCAATGGTGTGATCGAACGCGTCTTCATATAAAGCGGGACCGCCGCCCCAACCTGGGTCACAGCCAATCTCCTCGCACCCGCTGTGTGCAACTACCGACAAGCACTAAGGTGCGCACGAACTCAGCGTGCAGCACTTCGACCATGTAACTGACGACCTGATCTCATAAAGCACCCATGGCCGAACCAGCACCTGACAGCGACGCTATATTGGCCGCTCTATTTCTTCGTCCTGACGGCAGGTCTTTCCACTGGATGATAATGCTCCCTGGCGCCGGTGCTGGCGGTAAGGGGAGCGCTAAGCGCTTGCATGCCATGTGGACCGACAGAGAGGGCTGGTTTTTTGAAACCCGCGATCACAATCTCCAGGAGTCTCGTAGTTTGTGCACGATTGTTAAGATCGGTCAGTACTCTACCTCCCCGTGCAGCCAGGATCTCTGTTAGACCTGAGATGACGTTTAGGTTCTCGTCGGACGTCTGGTACCCGCACCTTTACCACTACAGAGGTCAGCGACCTCCTCAAGGCGATTGACATGGAGACCCCCGGGTTTGAGCTTGCCATGGGGATTCGGTTTGACTGTCGCGTATGGTTTAGACAGGCCGTACGCGTTCTCATACAGCATGGCATGGTATGGTGCGACCGCATAATTGATTTAGAGGCTGAGCTCCTGAGACTCGCGACCGCCAAGGCTGAGGGTCGCAGAGACGCACGCATCTACAATGTTTCGACGAATTGTAATTGGTTCGAGAAACGTTTTCCTCCTCCTCCCATCTAATTATCCTTCGTTTACACTTCCAGCTTCATCTTCAGTGTCCCGGTGTACTATGTATAAATAGTTGAAACAATTCGCTGCTGAGTGCCCATTTTGCCTAGCGATGTCGGACTGTCCAGCCCCACAACGAAGTATGGTCCACAGACCTTGCGGCACCGTACTCCTGACTGTTTACGATATCCACTCGATATGACTGTTGGTAATAACTGCAACTGCGACAACGCCCACGTTTGCTGCGCATCCAAAGCTTGTAGCGACGACTGCACTGATGAGGGTTTCTTAAGCCACCGAAGGATTCTTGAGCTAATCTTAAGTTTGTGCCAGATTCCGATTCGCGTGTGGGCAATTACGTATTTAAAGGTTGCTTTGCTCAAATCCGGTGGCTCGGGGCCGATCCAAGTTCAGCCACATCTGCGCGCTTCCAAAGCAGCGCTTCTTTCTCAACGTGAATCGGCGAGTCAGACGCCGTGAGCGCTGTGTGCTTTCACAACCAGCGCTGACCAATGTCGCCCAGACATTCAGGACAAAGGTATCAAGAACAACGAGGGCAAACCTATCGCAGGCGGCCATTTCTTCCGGAAGTACCTTCTGAACTGCCGCCAAGAAGGCTTCGAGCGTGCATGGGTCGCGAAGGAGGCAATGGCAGCTGCTGCCTGTAGCCGTGACGAATGCAGCTAAGACCGGACTGCCAAGGCGGCTGCCGATACAGACCCCAACTCCGATGAGAGTGCCCTGTATCTATCCAGAAGAGTACTACACTGCATAGAAGGCAAGTGTCGTGGTCTCCGCATCATCAAGTCCATCAGCGGACTGACAGCCAGTCTTTACCGTCAACTGCGTTCCACCTGGCCGCACAAGAAGCGATTGTCCTCATGAGTGCTCACGTCAAATGGTATCGTGCTATAATCCTGGGCTCTTGTTCCGTCGTGGCGAGTGCAGTGCGTCACGCACTTCATCCTCAAGTGACTGAATCCTTGATCGGAATCCTTGATGGCTTGTAGGGTTGGATGATACTCGACGGCTTCGAACGCAGTTGCAATGTCATATCTACTTTCCGGCAGAATTACCTGGCTACTGACATGGAGTCGACGGGCGTATGGCACATTGTTGGTCAGAATGTCGCCGAGTCAACGCGATCAACCGGAGGGACAGGATGGGCAAGAGTCTAAGGATGAACCATGGTAGAATGCTGGCTAGTGTCAGTCGATGTCTGGGCGGCTGCGCGGGCGGCTCCTTGACCTCGGGGGATGCGTCTTCATGGGAGCCGTCGCGCTCGAAGAACGAGGACATGGTGCACACGGACACAGTGCAGGTTGCAGTGGCGGCTCTGGTCAGGGGAAATCCTTGAAGCGGACGCATCCCCCAACACCGAATTCATACTTAACCGCACTGGCTCATGCAACTACTACATATCTACGACTTGCACCTGAGCAAGAGCTTCGTTTCACTGCATCCTCCATTTCCATTCACAATTCCACTCTAAAAGATACTGTGTGTATATAGTCGAAACAACGTGTTACCATCTTGCATTCCATTCGGGCAGCGACGTCTTACTGGACAAAGTTACACCCGCAAATCTTGAACGCTCCGTGGGTTGCTCACTCCCATGACTGATTTGATTACAATCGTGAGCTCAAACGTAACGCCCTCAGCATCCCGCACAGAGCCGGTGGCAAGAAGATCCGCACAAAAGCACGCAGGAAGATATACAGCCCAGTATCTTGCTTCGCGCCCGACATATGGACACATGTCATGAGCAGTAGTGTTGTTCAGGGCCCGGCTCAGGCCCAAAGCCCTACTTTGGGCCGCACTTTTGACCACCGGGCCTGGCTTCATAGTCAATGCAGGCCTGGATACTAGGCTCTGTGGCCTCTTGGAGCTAGGACTTGGGTTGAGCTATATGTGCCTCAGCCAAGCAAAGTTCGGCGGGCTTGGGCCTCAAAGCCCGATTGTGAACATCACTTATGAGCAGCTGTCAAGGACCCTGGATCAACCTGACATTCACGCCGGATATGGATTGATGTATGAATGTATGAACAATCGCGCATACCTATCCCCAATTCGTTTAGTGCGGAGCTGGTCAGAAGAAGATCTACGTCAGGCTGATGAAGACAAACGCATAGCCAAACCTGGTGACTTTCTTCATACCCTGAGGACGGGCCACGTGGCGAGTTTAAGTGTGAGCATGAGGCATGTAGCCCTTGTTCTGCGAGGGCAGAGGATTCATCAAGGAGATGGGAGAACGATGACGTGGTCGGCGGTGATGGAGGGTAAAATGCGGAAGGAAGCCTCTCATGAGCTTCCGTTTGCGCTCCTGGCGGAGGTCGGACGCATTTATGTGTTCAAGAGTTCGGCGAATCTCAAGAGGACATGCGACAGATGGCAGACGGACCAGACTTTGGGGAATTTACGATGCCTATGCGTCAGGCTACTCTATCAGTCTCGTGTTACTATCGATGCTATATCTGCGCAACGTAACAGTCTCTCTCCAATGTCGACATTTTGCGTCAATTAGTGTGATAATTTCCTGTCTTACTCGCCTGGATGTTAGGTACCGCTCGTTGTTCCTGAGTATAAACGATGCCCTGTGCGCCGAGCGCTTGTCCAATCGTTCGCTAGGAACTCTCGTCACCACGCTGAAGATACGCCACGTGAGATGTCATATCACTGCAGCCGTATACGATATTTTGCGCGGTCGTTTCGAAAATAGCAATTGCAGCGACAAGCAGACATAGCTGTAAGGAGAGCTTCGAATCAAAACGGGCATGATTCGCCATAGCCTGAGAGACATGTCATCGATGACTGACTTTATGACTCTAGAAGTGATGCAGGTTCAAACGTTCATGCAGAGATATTATCATGCACCTTGTGCTACATACGGGCGCGTTAGCCGGCAGACGAGTCAAAGAACTGAACCGCTGCTTGCTCCCGCGATCATGATGCCGGGAATGCGAGGGTGAACAACGGAATCAATTGAAGCAAATGGATTTAGTCTGAGAACAGCTTGTTCCAGGGTTCAGTACTCCAGTCGTCGCCTCATGTGTCCTGTGTGCTACATAGATCTCACCGAAAATCGGACTTCCGGAGACCTCCGTCAGGAACCATTGATCCAGAGCAAGCGATCAAATCGCGATCCTGCGCTCGCAATTGTGGTGTAACCTAATGATTACGCACCATTTAGAGTGCAATGAACTGGGGGACCGAATGTCACAGCCACACTCTTGGTCTCATGTAGACTACCAGATTTCTCTGACAGCATCATCGACTTATTTGGTCCGAATATTTGCAGCAACTCCACCTCATGAAATTCGAAGATGTGGTTCTCGCTTGTGTCTGTGCTGCTGCGGTGTCTATTCCATGAGACTAGACGTTAGTTGATAGAAGCGTCTCCGAGAGGCACAAGATACTGGCATCATGGTTTTGACAGGAGTGACGAGCGTCTTCTGCCAACGGAGGTCTGCTGAATGCTTCGGGATATACAGTGATCCGATCCACGAATAATCTGTCGGTCTGTCCGGAGCTGGACACACATTCCTACCTTTCGTATACTTTTCAAACGACATGGTGCTCTAGACTCCTGAAGTGCCTCAATACTCAGTTAGGCTGCATGGTAATCACTTGTCTCATTTGCGGCCATCAATACTCTTTCGAGCGTGCTGACGGCAGCCTCTCTGATGATCTTCGAGCATGGCGGCACACGCAGACCATATCGGACAATTTGGTAAGTACCTTCCGCCGCCGAATCATCTCGCCGAGATGCAGCCATTATTGTTCTAGCCGCATTCATTACCACTCGAGTGAGAGATACAGTCAAATGACCGAGAGCGCTAGAATCAATGTGTAATCCTTGACGGCTTCCGCGATATCCATGCCGCTGCGGGATATTTGGAAGCCATGTCGGCGCCGTCTTGTATGAACAGCCTCGCCTGTATTGGCAAACGCAGATCCGGCCAGAAGAAAGTCAGCCGGTGCAGAAGACACACAGCCAAGCCTAGTAGCCTGATTTAGTACATACCCTGAGGATTGGATCGGCAGACTATGCCGTGGATACCTTCGCAAGAGCATGCTGCAATACCATCCTTGAGGTTCCTTTTTGAGTAATAGAAGGATGATGGCGGAGTCAAGTTGCTGTAGAAAAACCACGTGTAGCGGCTTCTCCCGCCCGCGTTGTCATGTCCTGCTGGTGAATAGGATGACAATGTGTGCTCGTCGCCCGTCGAACTTCGGGTGAATCTGGAAGCGAACCCGAGATCAATTTCGGCGAGCTCGAATCTCTTGCGTGCGTGGCCGAGGTCCGGGCGTCTTTGGCTTTAGCTGCAAAAGGTGCTGCGTACACTCAACGAAGTCGCTAGCTTAAGTTCAGGAGGGGGGCGACAAATCTGGACACAGCTGCGCAGTTGGTTGGCCGAGCCCAAGGTATTCTGACAGATAAGGATGAATAGTTACGCCGTTTGCGCCGTCTCGAACGAACATATGTGATCGCCCAGGAGACAGTTGCTTGTTCGCGAAGTACAGCATAAAGTGCGAATTGGAGTCATGCGCACATGATGAGACTTCTCTACAGATGAGGTGAGAGGACAGGTACGCGCGCAAACAGGAAATCAAAAAAGCAGAACTTGAAGTGACGTAGGGGGCGGAGATGCTGTATGAGGGTTAACTGTAAGCAGGCTCACTGGGAGCTGAATATACAATTGACAGGTGGAACGCACAGCGAATCGCATGCATTATGGCCATATTCCGACTATGACGTATTCGTCTTTGTTTCGTAAAGTATACCATGTGGTTTGTGATCGAAGTGCACCATGCAGTTGAGTGCACAAGCGAACGATGATACAACAAGTCCATATACAGGGTGGAAGAGTTTCCTATACGTAGGAAGGACACCAGTCGCAGCGCACGAATAGAATGCGCAGGGTACTATTTAGGTGGTCGAACAAGAGAGGAATCGACGTGTCGAGAGATTCCCAGGTCCTGAATGAACCATCAACACCGACCCCGACTTGAATGTATGAGAACACGCACCGTCAGGTTTGCAGCAATCACCACAGATTCGCGACCTTAGCTATCTCATATTCCACTTCAAGCTCAACGCGATAGTCTGGAAAAATGCCAGTGAACAAGTCGCACCACTCCGTGTAATTGGGGTACATGAAGTACAGAGCAGTTGTGTACTCCCAGTATTCGGGCATCCAACTGGCACACTCCCAATCGACGAGAGCGACAGGTCGCATATCTTCATCAATCAGTATGTTCGTAGGGTTGATATCGCCGTGTGTGAAGTATATGCGATGTGACTTCGAGTGACTTGCAGCAGCTAACTCCGTATGCGTCGCCTCGTTGTACTGCAGCAGCCTCTTGTTGAATTCCATCTCTGAGGCGAAGGGCCCCACGTAGCGATCATAGCTGATGCGGAAGCTTCTGACGCCATTACCGCCGAAGCCGCACACCGCGTGCGGGTCCGGAGGCACGAGAGCTCTGAGCTGGTCGAACCAGTCGCGTAGCGTGTCCTGGAGAACTTGGAGCTGACGAGGCGAGAGGCTGCTGATGTGCCCTGCGCGCTTCTCTAGCTGCTCACCAGGTGCCTTCGTCATCAGTACGTAGAACCGGTCATGGAAAGGGACGACGTCGAGAACTTTAGGGACAGGGATTGTCGTGTGCTGGCGTACATATTCGGTGGCTAGGGCTTCTTGTCGAGTAGTTTTCTTCAGATATAGGCCGAATGGCAAGGGCATGACGCGTGCCATAGGGTGCCCATGGCCTCGTCGGAGCAAGAAGCCCCATACGATTGCATATATCCTTGAACGCAGACGTTGCACAAGAGGGAGTTGTATTAGGGACCTCACGCAGCTGAGGTTGAGGGAACGAGTCAATAATAGGGATCCAATACCGAATCCGTCAAGACCTACTTCATCATTCAAGATATCGAACTTGGGTACGAACTTCACCTCGAAAACGATCTCGGACAGGCAAGCAAGATGGCAGCGACTCTGTCGTGCGACGAGATTGGGTCAGCGGCAGAAAGTGGTCACTTGATGATTGCGGCGCAGATCATCCACTCAAGACGTTATTATTTGGTATAAAGGTTTCTACGAGAAAGGTAAATGTCGGCAATGCTTCGGCTTGAAGCACGCGGCGATTGCCGAGAGCGCTCACAAGCGTGCAGTTGGACGCCTAGTCGGTCCCATTTCCCATAGATCATGCATAGCCTGGCACATCGATTTCTCACTGCGAGTCACTCTTATCTCCATGTCACACGATTCCCGAAAGGGTTCATGCAGCATTTAAATTACAAAGCTGCCGCTCAGACCGAGCTGAAGATGTTCGCAGCTGGATTAGGCGTCCTCGCGCAAGGGAGGCGTGTCGCTAGTTGAGAAGCAGACGAGCGTCATGAGCCTCAGTAGCATGAGATGCGAGCCAGAAGCACACGCGGCCGCGGAGACACCTGCGGTGGAGTCAATTTGAGTCATTCAATGCATCGGGCTATACTTTGCGGTCAAATGATCTGATACCCCAGCATATGACACGGTGAGTTTCACTTCATGTCAGGATGAGACTCCAGTCATATGCATACGCATCACCGCCGCACTTTGGTGACATTTCAATGAGTGTCATCATTCGATATATCTGAAAGCTAAAATCACAGTAGCCCTATATGGTGCTCGGTGCCATCACCAAGATAGGCACGTAGAACAGGCGGCATGCTTTTGATAACTGATGTTTCTCTGCTACAACAGCGGACTCTGACCTGGACCCTATCGGATGAACAAGATCCCCCATGATACCGTACAATACGGCCGTCAGTGATATGTGTGACATTACCCGCAATTCCGGACATTTTACGGCAAGCACTCCGCTGTGAAGATCCTCTGGTGAGAAATTGTATCTGATTTTACCGCACATCCCAATACGATAGACGCTACAGGGTCAAGGCTTCTGGCCGCCGAAGGTCGAGAAGAGATCATTCATCAAGAGCATGGCTGGTGCGGATACGTACGCATGCATGCTAGACGTTCCGTGACAAACAAGACCACCGGCATGGTTGAGGCTCCTACATATAAAACAAGACTCTCGGCCAAAATGGAGTCGCAGCCAACCTCCTCGCAACCCACTGCGTGCATCCTGTCGACAAGAACTAAGGTGCGCACGACCTTAGCGTTCAGCACTTCGGGGCTTAATTGATGACTCCGCCCATATAGTACCATGTCCGAACCAGTCCTCGACAACGAGGCCATTGTTGCCGCACTTTTCACGCGTTTAGACGGGACCTTCCACTGGATGCTCGCGCTTCCTGGCGCTGGTCTAAATGGCAATGCCATGCGACTCCACGTCATCAATCCTGAACAAATTTGGCAATTCGATGACAGCAGCCAGGATCTCATGCACTCCCATAGGCTGTGCACGGTCGTGAAGATCGGTCAGTACTCATATCGCGCGCTGCAAGGACGTTTTGACCGATTCCAGATCACGTTTAGGTTCTCGTCGGACACGCGAACAGACCTTCACCCCTGCAGAGGTCCGCAATCTTCTGGCGATGATTGAATTGGCGACTCCTGTTTTTGAGCTTGCCCGCGGGGTGCAGAACTTTACCTGTCGCGTGTGGTTTAGACAGGCCGTACGTGTCTTGATTGAGAAGCACATGGTTTACTGCCCGCGCATAAAGGATTTAGAGGATGAGCTCTTGCGGCTCGCGACCCCTAATGCTCAGCGCGTGTTTGGCGGCACTCCCTCATGCACATACCAAGCTTCAAAGACTTGTTCTTGGACCAACAAACGTTTCCCTTCCCCTACTATTTAATTCCGCTTCTCGTACAATCCTCAGCATCCCCATGTACTGTGTATAAATAGTTGAAACAATTTTTCGCCAAGCGTCCACTCCGTCTGGCAATGACGGATTATGCAAAATCCCGCAATGGAGTACGGCCCAGACTTTGTGGCATGTTACCGCCGGACTGCCGACGCTTTACGGTGCTCGCTCGAAATGACTGATTGTCATGACTTACACTGCAACAAAACAGCGTGAAGTTAAGCCTCGATAACTATAAATCTAGCGACAACCACAATGATGCGAATCCTTAGCCGCCGAAGGATTATTGAGCCAAACTCAAGTTTGGACTGTATACCACTTCGTGTGTGAGCGGTCACGTATGCTTTAGGGAGGGAAGCCGGCCAGAAGATCCGCGCCAGAGGACAAACACATAGCCGAGCCCGGTATCCTGCCACATACCCAATAGATGGATCACGCGATGATATCTTCTCATGAACACGAGGCCTGGCGCCCTTTCCCTGAGTGGGACGGCGTCCGGCAATACCAGATTAATGTGGCTGGTGATAGAAGAGAACCAGATATTTTCCCTCTCCGACGTGTGCAGGATCCATAATCCGGGACACATTGCAGGACAGCAGCGAGTGGCGAGCATCTACACGGCAGCATTCACCACTCATAAAGGTATTTGCGCAATTGCCTACGAAGCGATTGAGATGGCGCATAAAGTTCGGGCGTTGCGGCAGGTGGCTCAATGTGCCGATTGACACTGATGTGCGAACAAAGGTTGGCTTATTGTAAACTGACGAGCCACTGGAGGAAGCGCACTACACGCGAAAGCTTCTGACTCTGAGACTGAAAGGATGGGCGACGCACGGAACTGTCCAGAAACGTAGTAGCGAAATCATCCATCCACATATTTCATCTTTGTATAAACAGCTTCCGCCGGGTCCAGCCCTCGCCAGTTCATTATGTGGCTGACTAATTGTCAGTTACCATGTGTTCCACTGGATATCTCATCGTGAGTCGATCGGACGGGGCTCTGAATTCTGGTTCCGTGCCGGGATAACCGATCAAAACGCGATTTCCCGTAGCGCTGGCAGGTGTGGCGTACTGGCAACTAGTACGCGTAACGCAACCGTGCACGACGTGCAACCGACTGGGAACACGTAAATCGGGGCTCACTGGCAGCTGTGATAGATACGGGACGCCGGTGCTTTAGGTGCTTTTGCCACATAAGCCCCACGTGTGCGACGGTGATAGGAAACTCGTGTCTTTGGTAAAGCAGTCGTGATTCTACTTTTCATTTGCGGAGCTTACACTAGAGCGATGCTGGACTGTACAAAATAGTTGCATCACTTATATGAGTCAATATCATGCACGTCAATTGTAAATCGATGGTGTGCGCCGACGCTACAAGTATCAACTTGAAGCCTCGCTCACTTTGGCTAAGACCCGCTTGGGCACTGTGAGCGGCAAACATGGTTGCTTTCAGGTTCGTGCGACATATCCCGCAGACGAGCATGAGTAGCCTCATGCACGCGAAAGAAGATGACACACGGACGTAATGAGGTCCGTGTCTATCGTGTTCTAATGCAAGATATTTGTCCTGATGTCAAAACTTCCGAATATACATGCGTGAGGGGGCATCAAGTGCTGGCTGCGCAAGGAGGAGGAACCAGATGCCAGAAGTAAGGCTGCGATAGACGTGCATCAGCATCTTCTGCTTGAGGAATAATTAGAGCGATGGTCCGACAGGTCGAGTACAATGATATTATCAGCGGATAATCTCCGTTGGCGTCCGTAATGTCCACATAGAGCGGACTCTCTAGAAGCCATGATCTCATGCACTCAATTTGAATCTGCGCCGGATGACTGGATAGCCCCACCCAGACGTTTCCGGCGTCAAAAAGAAGATCGGCGGATGCAGAAGACGAACGGCCAAGCCTAGTAGCCTGTTATGAGTACATATCTGAGGACAAGGCCGGCAAACCACGCCGTGATCCCTCCGCATGAGCACACTGCAACCCCTTTCCTGAGATCTGTTCCTGAGGAATAGAAGGGTGATGACGGATTCAGCGCTGCTGTGGAGAAAAATACATACAATAGCTTCTGCCGCGTATATTTTCATGTCCTGCTGACGGAAGGATTCCGCATTTGAGTACGCGTGGTCGTCACCCGTGAAGCTCTAGCCGGATTCAAAGGCAAATCCGAGAATGCTACCGGCCAGATCGGACTTTTTGTGCAGGGAATCGAAGTTGAGGCGTGCGTCGCTTGAACTGTGGAAGGGCAAGGTATCGCCTAGACCCATCGATTTGAGTCTGTTGGTGAGAAATCTGGGCATACCATAATCGGATGAATACTTGCAGAGACAGAAGCGAGTAGTAACGCTGGTTA
>NW_020169839.1:884356-886291 GCF_002117355.1 Postia placenta MAD-698-R-SB12 | reverse complement strand
TAGAAGGGTGATGACGGATTCAGCGCTGCTGTGGAGAAAAATACATACAATAGCTTCTGCCGCGTATATTTTCATGTCCTGCTGACGGAAGGATTCCGCATTTGAGTACGCGTGGTCGTCACCCGTGAAGCTCTAGCCGGATTCAAAGGCAAATCCGAGAATGCTACCGGCCAGATCGGACTTTTTGTGCAGGGAATCGAAGTTGAGGCGTGCGTCGCTTGAACTGTGGAAGGGCAAGGTATCGCCTAGACCCATCGATTTGAGTCTGTTGGTGAGAAATCTGGGCATACCATAATCGGATGAATACTTGCAGAGACAGAAGCGAGTAGTAACGCTGGTTATGCCACCTTTGATGGGACATTAGCGGTCGCCTAGGAGGAAATTGGCCTCTCCGTGAAGGAAAGGATAAAACGCGAATAATGATCATACGTACGAATAAGCGACAGGGAGAGTATGCGCGCAAGTCAGTATCCAGGAAATTCCAAAAGCAGAACGCAGCATGGTGTATCGAAGGGATGGCAAATACTACAAAAAGGTAGGCGTGCATAGATGGTGAATGTGGGTGAAACAGGAAGAGGCTCACTGGAAGCTAACTGTACAATCGACTGATGAAACGTGCCACGATGGACACGCGGACACACGACGTGTGGGGCCTCGTACGAAGTATCATACCACACCTCACTCTCTCTGAAACCTCGTCGGATATCCTAGATCACAGAGAACATCAACAAACATTGCTGCACTAAGATGCTGAAATATGGCTGCGCTGAATGAGATGTCGGAGCTCCTAAACGGATTATGAGTACGGATTTGTTATTGATTTGAAAGCCACACACCGCATGATTGCCACAGTTACCATGGCGCAGCAATTTCCCACAAATCGTACTCGACCTCAAGCTCGACACCATATTGCGGGAATACTCGAGTAAACAGATCTGACCATTCCTTGTAGCGCGGATATCTGATGTAGAGAGCGTACGTATACTCCCAATATTCTGGAAGCCAGCCTGCGCATTCCCAGTCGATCAGCCCAACGGGTCGCATGTCCTCGTTGAGCAGTATATTGTGCGGGGTGATGTCGCCATGAGTGAAACAGATCCGGTGTGGTCTCGAGTGGCTTGCGGCGGCCATCACGCCGTGCGTCGCCTCGTAACCACTCACCAGCTCCTCATGAAATTCTTTCTGCGAGGCGAAGGGCCCAACATACTCGTCATGTCTGATGCGATAGCTTTTGATCCCATTGCCACCAAACCCGCAAACCGCATCCGGATCTGGAGGCTCGAGAGCTCTGAGCTGGCCGAACCAGTCGCGAAGCGTGTCCTCGAGGACCTGTAGCTGACGAGGCGAGAGGTTCCTTATGTGGCCTGCGCTCTTGCCTAGCTCCTCGCCGGGTACTCGCGTCATCAGTATGTAGACCTGATCGCGCCAGAAAGGGACGACGTCGAGAATTCTAGGAACAGGGATTGTTGTGTGCTCGCGAACGTACTGAGTGGCCAAGACCTCTTGTGGGTAGGCTTTCTTGAGATACAGGCCAAATGGCAGGGGCATCACACGCGCAGCATGTTCGCCGCGACCTAAACGCCGCGAAAGCTTCCATATAGTGGTATATACTCTCCCGCGCAGGCGTTGTAGAAGTGGGAGCTGCAGTAGGGACCAGATATAACTGAGGTGGGAGAACAAATAAATGATGTGATTGTCACAATGACTCCGTCAAGACTCACCTCGTAGTTCAAGACGTCGAACTCAGGTATGAAGTCAAACCCCAAGACGGTCTCTGACAGAAGTCTACGAAGAGCAGTAGCTTCCCCAGTTTCAGCGACCAGAATGGGTCAGCCGCAGCGATAGGTTTGTCTCGTACCCATCCCCCCGTATCCGCACCCCACCACCGCGAAAAGGGGGTCTGGGGCAGTTAGATAGGCGCACCCCCCCCTCGGA
>NW_020169839.1:861906-884336 GCF_002117355.1 Postia placenta MAD-698-R-SB12 | reverse complement strand
GGGCCCAACATACTCGTCATGTCTGATGCGATAGCTTTTGATCCCATTGCCACCAAACCCGCAAACCGCATCCGGATCTGGAGGCTCGAGAGCTCTGAGCTGGCCGAACCAGTCGCGAAGCGTGTCCTCGAGGACCTGTAGCTGACGAGGCGAGAGGTTCCTTATGTGGCCTGCGCTCTTGCCTAGCTCCTCGCCGGGTACTCGCGTCATCAGTATGTAGACCTGATCGCGCCAGAAAGGGACGACGTCGAGAATTCTAGGAACAGGGATTGTTGTGTGCTCGCGAACGTACTGAGTGGCCAAGACCTCTTGTGGGTAGGCTTTCTTGAGATACAGGCCAAATGGCAGGGGCATCACACGCGCAGCATGTTCGCCGCGACCTAAACGCCGCGAAAGCTTCCATATAGTGGTATATACTCTCCCGCGCAGGCGTTGTAGAAGTGGGAGCTGCAGTAGGGACCAGATATAACTGAGGTGGGAGAACAAATAAATGATGTGATTGTCACAATGACTCCGTCAAGACTCACCTCGTAGTTCAAGACGTCGAACTCAGGTATGAAGTCAAACCCCAAGACGGTCTCTGACAGAAGTCTACGAAGAGCAGTAGCTTCCCCAGTTTCAGCGACCAGAATGGGTCAGCCGCAGCGATAGGTTTGTCTCGTACCCATCCCCCCGTATCCGCACCCCACCACCGCGAAAAGGGGGTCTGGGGCAGTTAGATAGGCGCACCCCCCCCTGGATTAAGCGCCCTACAAGCGCCGGAATGTAACGGTCACAGTAGGCTTCTGGTACCTAGAAATGATGCGATCTTTGATCGCGTTCCAAATCCGGTACTCACACCTAGCAGGTCGTGCTCGAGACTGGTGGACGCTACATTGTGATCTGCCACAGAATCTCAAGTTTACTTGTTTCAAGCATCTTAGATAAGCCTCACATACTATATCCACCAGCAATCTAAGTATTTCATGAGATATACCCCTCCAGTAACATCATAAGGATGCCACAGATACTGAAAGGAGAAGTTGCAGCTTTCATCATGATGCTTTCCACATGATACTTCATTTAGTCATAGACTTACAGGCTGAGTTTTGCATAGATATTTTTTGTGTGGCCTTTCAAGTATTTTACAAGCTCAGGTATGCCTTTGTTGACACTTCCTCGAACACGACCTGCTAGGTGTGAGTACCGGATTTGGAACGCGATCAAAGATCGCATCATTTCTAGGTACCAGAAGCCTACTGTGACCGTTACATTCCGGCGCTTGTAGGGCGCTTAATCCAGGGGGGGGTGCGCCTATCTAACTGCCCCAGACCCCCTTTTCGCGGTGGTGGGGTGCGGATACGGGGGGATGGGTACGAGACAACGATAGGTCACTTGATGACCGCGAGGGAATCGTCCACTCAAATAATTAGTATTTGGAGCAAAGGCTGCTATGAGAGTCAGATAAGGATATCCGGAGCCCGCGCAGGTTGAAGGTATTGTCTACTCTGCTCACAGGAGACTATGACCTAGGTGCATTCAAAATTGCCGCTTAAATTTCGCTGGAAAAGAAGCGACTTTTTGCTGCTTTTGAGCGCCCAAATGTGGCTGAAGGTCGCTGAAACGTCGCTGAAAGTGTCACAGATGACTAAGCGTGATGCAGCCGTGATCTGATTATGTTCTCGGCTTGCGAAGGGCTGACCAGCCAATCAGGCTGGCGAACCATGCAAACGTGACATGCCGTAAGCCAAAATCTGCGAGCGCTTGCGACAAGCAGTCGCTTCTATCTCGCTGTTCGAGGAGGGGGCTCAGATTCTGCTCGCTGCTTTTGGCCGTTTAAATGTCGCTTGTTTTCCAGCGACATTGAAGCGGCAACTTTGAACGTACCTACTGTGAGATCGGCTTGAAGCACGCGGCGATCTCCGGAAGCGCCCACGCGGTTGGACCCGCAAGTCCGCTGTTTGGCCATAGACCAGGCATTGCTTCGTACATCGATTTCTCACTGCGAGTCGCCCTTATCTCAAATCCGCACGATCCCTGAAAAGCTTCACCATCCAATGATGTCTTTCGGACCGGGCTGGAGATGTTCGCCACTAGATCAGGATCCTTGTATAAGGGTGGCGTGTCGTTAGCCGAGAAGCAGGCGAGCGTTATGAACTGCAATAGCACGAGAAGCGAGACCGCAAGTGGACGTGGTCGCGTAGACATCTGCAGTGGAGTCAATTTGGGTAGTTGAACACATCGGGCTATGCTTTGCGGTCAATGGGCCTGATACCATAGCGTATGAGAGGGTGAGTTTCACTCTATGCGAGTATTTGCATGCGTACCGCGGCCGCGCTTTGGGGAATTGTAATGAGTGCTATCATTCAATACAGCTGGGAGCGAACGTGATAGCAGCCCTATACGATGCTCGGTGCCATCATTGGGATAGGCATGTAGAATGTGCGGCATGTGCCCACTAACTGATGTTTCTCTATCACGACGGCGGAATCGAAATTGAACTATTGGATGAACAGGGAGTCCTCATGATGTCGTACAATACGGCTGTCGGTGATATGTGTGGCTCTGCTCACAGTTCCGGTCACTTGACGGAAGAGACTCCGCTGCGAAGATCCTTTGGTGAGAAATGTGTGATTGTCCGGCTCATTCCAATCCGATAGACGCTGTAGGGTTGGGTCTTCTGGCCGCCCAAGGCCAGTTATCAAGAGCATGGCTGCTACGAACACGCGTTGCTGCATGTGAGAGGCTTCTTGACAAATAAGGCCAACCGGATGATCGGAGCTCCTTCATATATATGAAAGGCCAGTTGGCCAAAGACGCGGCGCGGCCACGTCTGTTGTGTGCAATCAGTGGACAAGAACCAAGGTACGCACAACCTCGACCTTCCTCATTGCGGCAGCCATGTAGATGACAGACTCGCCTAACATAGCACCCATGGCCGAAGAAATGATAGACAATCACTCTATTGTGGCGGCAATGTTCACTCGTTATGACGGGACCTTCCACTGGAGTTTGGCACTTCCTGGCGCCGGAGCTGGGGGCCAAGCTTTGAAAATCCATGCGATCGATCCCGGTCAATTCTGGCGGTTCGATGTTAGCGACCAGGACCTCATACACTCTGCTAGGTTGTGCGTGGTTCTCAAAATCGGTCTGTAGTCATATCCTACGCTGCAAGACTTTTCTGATGGGTTTGAGACCACGCTTAGGTTCTCGCCGGACGCCTACCCGAACCTTTACCCCCGCAGAGGTCCGCGACCTCCTCCAGGAGATTCCCATGGCGACTCCTGTATTTGAGCTTTCCAGTGTGCAGAGGTTTACCTGCCGCGTATGGTTTAGACAGGCTATACGCGTCCTCATTGAGAAGAGCATGGTTTACTGCCCGCGCATAAAGGATCTAGAGGATGAGCTCTTGGGACTCGCGACCGCTAACGCTCAGAATATCTTCAGCGGGACTGTCCCATGCTCGTACCGTATCTCAAAGACTTGTTCCTGGGTCAACAAACGCTTTCCTCCTCTTACCATTTAGTATTCTTTCATGTACGATCCTAGTCAGAAAATAAACACATAGCCCAGCCCGCTATCCTGCTGCGTACCGTTACGGGTGTTTAGCGAATTTAAACGCTGTGCTAACAAAATGTGTCTAGCAGCAGAAAGAAGATCGGTGAATGCACAACACACAGCGAAGCCTAGTACCCTGCTACTAGCACATATGGTCGGCATACCATGCTGTGGTGCCTTTGCATGGGCACGCTGCAACCCCTTTCCTGAGATCCGTTCGTGAGGGATAGAAGCATAATGACGGAGCCGGCGCTGCTGCACAGTAAAATGTATGCAATAGCTTCTCCGGCGTATGCTGACATGTCCTGCTAACGAGGGGATTCCGCATTTGAGTACGCGTGGCCGTCGCCCATTAGCTTCTTCAGACATTCAGAGGCGAATTCGAGAATTCCGCCAGTGATATGAGATTTTCTGCGTACCAAACTGAAGTTCAGGTGTGCGTTGCTTTGGCCGTGCAAGAACGGTGTCGCCTAGACCCATAGAATTCGATTCGTTGGCTGGAGTCCACGCTGGCGAGAAGCTTAGGCATACTGCAATCGGATAACCGAGATAATTATATGCTCGAAGGCAGAAGCACATAGTTACGCTGCTTATGCCGCCTCTAAGTAAAAGACAAACCACGCATTGCGATCGAACATATGTGGTGAACCTTTCTACGGATGAAGCGCTGGGATGAGGACGCGCGTAGACAAATTATAAGCATAATTGGAACGGAGCGCTGGAGACATGTCGAATATTACAAAAGGTAGATGTGCTCAGGCAATGCACGAGAGGGCAGACTGGAAGTACGCTCACTTGAAGCGACTGCACGACTGACCGCAAGGCGGCCCCCGACCAAAAAACGCTCCGCACTTCCTCTAATACCTCCTTGAAAGTCCTTGGTCGCAGGGGGTGTCGACAAGTACCTCAAGCTGAGGTAAAGGCCTACGACCATGCTAATGAAATATTTCAGCCCCTGAATGGACAACATCCATGGAGACAGAAGGCCACATACCGCAATGTCGCTATAGTTATTATGGGACCGCATTACCTCACAACTCGTACTCGGCCTCAAATTCAACACCATCCATATTGTGTCCTTCCATGATATGGAAGACATTGTACTGGAGGCCTGCAACGCGGACACCTGATTTGTAGTGGATTTATATACTCCCAATACTCCACCATCGGGCCCGCACATTCCTAGTCCCCGACAGCTCTTGAGAAATCTCCCTCTACAAGGCGAGAAGTCCAACATACTCGTCATGGCTGTTGCGGTAGCTGTTAATACTACCAAACTCGCACACGCACTGCATCCTGATCTGGAGGTTCCAGAGCTCTAAGATAGCCGAATCAGTCGCGAAGCATATCCTTTAGGTTGTGGAGCCGACGATGCGAGAGGGTGCTAATATGGCCACGGCGGCAATGTCGGCGGTTGGATAGGTCGAGGTTCGAACGCCCCAGCATCAGATCGACCGCATATGCGAAACAAGCGTCACGACGATACTGGCGTAGTCGAGCCCGCCGAAGTATTTGAGTCCTCGTCGGCCAATCTGATAGACTACTGTGAGAGCGTGCGTACTCAGTGATGGTAGATAGTGTATACAACAACATATCGGCGCTAAACAGGGCCGCTCAGACGTTAGCGCTGGGAGACTCTTGGAGACTCTTTCTCAACCAACACCGGGCGGTTTTATGGGATCATCGTGCTTCCTAATGCGAGGAAAGGCATAATTCTCTGAGGTTCCACACAAACAATATGGCTACAGTAATGGGCACTTCGCCGCAGTCGAAATCGAGCTTAAGCAACCTGCCCTGGACCTGCCATGAACGGCCGCGGTAATTGGTGAATATTCTGACCTGCACGTTTGCGATCCCGTGTCGGCCTGAAGATGATGAATAGGCTTTCCAGGGTGACACGCTTTAGAGGAATGCACAATAAAGCGAAGGTAGATAAGTACTCATGAAGTTCCCGCCGCGGGCATTGACAGGGAGCTGCAGTTCAACCTTATGTATGATTGAAGGAATGTATGTGTAGTGCTTATGCCGCTGTTGTACTGAAATGCTGCAATAGATTCCAAGCTGCGCTCAATGCCAGATATATCGCCGGAAATGGCACTTTCGCGTCCATATGCTCGCGACGTGAGCTTGCGCGTTTGTTTCACCCCTGTTACAGCGAGCGCCGGCTTCTCACGTCCTTGTACAGTCTGCCATTATTGTCCGCTTATGACATGATGGTAAATGTCCATCGTCTTTGTCTCGTTGTCTGACACTGGCATAATAATGAATGCAAGCACAGATCAATGACCGAATGACTGTAGAGCGTGTTGGACTAATGCTTCCAGATCCGAGTCGCAGCTCGCTGGTCACGGTGATGGACGGAACATGCCACAGCCACGGTGAGTTCTTGCAGTGCCACTATGCCGATGGAGGCGGGCTCTACACTGATGAGTTGTTCATAGACTTAGCGCAGCTAGATCGAAGCACCCGTCTGTCTTCCATCGCTAGTAAATAATGGAAAACGTATCATAATGGCATCTGCAACAAAATTATCGGTACACAAGCGGTTGTATCCCCTGGAGTACACCAAGTATTTATCGCTGTTCGCCGAATGGATTTAGTTCTTCTGCGCCCCATTCTCCGCGCTGCGATTGTCGCCTCGGCGGACGGTGCACGTACGTCTGATACACCGAAGGCGCGAGGATGGGGCGCACGTGCTTCAAGTCAACCAACTACTCCCTATACACAGACAACGGGGTCAGCTATGTGCGTATGATAAGCGGTGCAGATGTCCTATATTCGCTATTATTGTCCTTTAAGTCAAGGGTTACTTCGCACAGTGATTCGCCAAAGTCTTGAATCAGCTTCTTGATATCAAGGCCCGCGGTGTTCTCTGTCAAGTCGGTGGAAGAAGCGAGGCGATATTCGACGACAACGAATTGGCAGTTGCGTATACCGGCTTTGAAGATCCTCGTCATGTCCCCGACAGAGCTCGACAGCTGGAGATTGTCACTCACGGGCAACGAAGACAGATTCAGCGTCTGGAGCTTCTCGAACGGACGTTGTGGCAGCCGCGGATACTTCGATAGCTTCTCCAGATCACATTCGGACCCGGAGAAAGCAACGCCGTGGCAGACAAGCTGCTTCATCTCGGGCAGAGCACGAAGAAGATCGAACATTGCCGTGACATTTGGGAAAATTACGTCGTGGAGCTCGAGACAGGTGACGGATCTCCAGTAGCCAAGAAGGATCGACGTAAGGTTAACGAAGTGGGGAATGTACCTCCACTGTGCCCGCTCGATACGCAGTGTCTTGATTTCTTTGATTTCGGCGTTGGTTTCGGCAAACCTGTATATGAACGTTGCTAGATGGTCGAGTGACTTCGATTTCTCCTCGCCTTGGATACAAACACACGCCCATTCCTCTGGTCTGAATTCTTGAGGGTGTCTCATGAGAGAACACAAAGACTCGACAACTTGGGCCTGATTTTTGAACTCTGTCTGCCGGCGGACAGAATTGTAAAAGTCTGGCATCTGGGAAAGTGAGCACATTGAGAGGGTAGGAAGGAGATGATAATGCGACTTGGGAAAACACGCGTTTATTTATACTGTAAGAGGCTCGCAGGTGTGGTGGCGCTTTGATGAGGTGCTTGGGCCATCCCGTCTGCCTGGGAACAGCCTCATTGTGAATCCCATAACTCCAGTAGTGTTCGAAGCACAGCCTTCAGTAATACCCCTTTTTTGCTGTCGAGTATTGCACAGCACTCGTTGCCCCACCCTCGTCGGAGTTCATAGCAGACATATGCGCCACAGTTGGACCTAGTTCTGAAATGCCGCCACTGGGGCAAGCGTCCCGTAACGTCAAGCTTTAGGATCGTCTACTCCCAGCCTAAGACCCCAGCCTTGCTCGGTCGAAATGGTCTCAGGGCTTGGTTATTTTTGGACCCTTCGCTCGCTGAGCATGACCGCCCAGGGTCCTGGGCTTTTTGACATCATGGGTTTTGCTTGTATGTTGTCGCTTACCTTGTGTCATTCCTGGTCACTGAACGCCATAGCAGCTCGGTTCCCATATCAGAAGGAGTAATTCATTTTGTGGCTGTCGGTCGTCCGTATTTCTGTGGCGCGAGCAATGGCACCGCCACACGGCGCCACTGGTCTGGCATAACCCGGAATATATCCTTTTTATTTTCCCGGTGCTGCGCACTGACAGCAAACCCGGCCACACGTTGTTTGTCGATCTCAAAATCTTGTTCTCAGACAATATAACAGTCGTCCGACATCTCCAGATAGTTTCAGGTGCCCCTCGGTCACCTAGACTTAAGCGAAAAGGGACTCCAATGCGCTGCCACCCTACTCCTACTTATCTGCCATATGTATTTTTGAACGAAGCATGCATACTGACTGCTGGCTGGTGTCTTACTTTGTGGCAACGGCAGCTTCGCTGCAATTTCGGCCTGCCTGATACATGGAGGGTGCGCTCTGTCAAGAAGGCTTGCCATCTCTAACGTGTTGCATCATTTACCTTCGTCGTTCTGCATAATGATAACCCGCCACTTTCTGGTGAGCTTCATCCGTCAGGAGGGCCGAGTGACTTTCATCCGTGCACGGTGTTCACTGGGCTTCACCTACCTTTTCCCCCCCTTGCCGTGCGAAACCGGACATTCACACGGTAAAAGGAGCAAATTCACGCGGAATTGGTCTCTTAGTTATTGATCCTTGAGTCATGTTATGGAAGCAAACATTGATGTTCGGAGATGTGCGTCGGAGTTTGAGGGGCTTGGATAAATAGGTCACTTCGTCCGAGAGGCAAGGACTGCTTCCATTACTATACAGATAGCACGTCATCTGTGTCGCCGAAACGCATATGACATGTCGACCGCGGAACATTGAAAGATCGTAGATCGTATTCGTAGTTCGGTCGATCAAGCGCCGCACGATGTCCAGACAAGGTGACCAGCGACCACAAACGTCAGACCGAGTCCACCAGTTTGTCGAGATATATTCGCGTGAGCTCTGGGAAGGCTCGCATCTCCCTGGACTTCCGAGCCAAGTAACACTCGACGTGTTTGCTTCACTGGTCTGGTAACGGGAAGACCGCTTACGATAGTGTTCCCTGCGAGCGCTCCACTCTCCCCAAAACTCAGTGTTCCATGAGCTGCATGCTGCAGCACTTCCATACCATTTGTATTGTCGGCAAGCCTGAGTCACGCACCGGACGTACTCGCGAATTCGGCCGCACGCTGGACGTATAAAGGCAGCCACGAACGGGAGAGTCAGTCATCCCACTACTCACCCCAAGATGAACTTCACATACGCCGCTGTATTTTGCACGCTCTTCGGGCCTTTTCTTGGGGTGGCTGCCTCCGCCATACCCGTAGTGACATGTAAGAATCACACGTCCGCTCGTACCCACTGCGACTAATCCGTGTTCCTCGCTGCAGCCACATACGTTTATGAGACCACCGGTGAGCACCCAGGGATCACGCCCCCAAGCCTCACCATGACGCCTTCCCTTAGTTGTAAGCCCAAGCGGAACCGTCGTCGTGCCTCTGTTCTTCGAATATGCGTATTGATCAGACCCACGCCGGGGCGAAGGTAGGCAATCCCATTCAGGCCCAACGTGGTGTTGAGCAAAGCAAAATCTTACGGATCTTGTCAGGATACCCATCGGTCGGCTGCAGCTGCAAAACACGAAGCTTGCGGTGTTCATACCATAGCTTGAAAGTGACATTAGCAGACAAACCCCGATGTGCTAGAAACTACCTTTTGCTTGTGCTTCTTTCCTGGACTACTTGTGTCGAAGGATTATTCTTGGCAGACTCTTTCATACAACCGTTTCAGTATCTACCAACGCAATAAGATGATGTCGTTATTGTGACGTGTGTGGAAGCACGTTTCATGCGCAGCACACTGGCGTGCGGCGGGGACCGGGAAGTGTTCAAGTGACGGAGCTCAATTAACATCTGCAGAGGATCAGAGCCTTACGCGTCATCATACAAATACACACGATATTTATATTGATACATTTGGTCATTTGACTGCCAGACGGGCTCTTCACGTTGTACGCACGGGTCTCAGGCCCCAGTCCGCCCATTTCGCCTGCAACGCGGCCGACTCCCGAGGAAGCTTGACGCCCCAAGTAATTGCGTAGTGCGCGAGGACCAGCTCCAGTTCTTCGATCTCGTCGAGCATCTCGAGATGCGAGATTCTGTACCATAAGTGAGTGCGAAGCAGGGCCAAGCGGTTATCCCACGCACCTCTCTTGTTCAGCCGGATCAACGTACGCGCGCCGGATGTCCCGCAGCGTGAGCGCGTTCGACATCGTGAACCCGTGCTGCAAGAATCTACTTGGTAGCGATTGGGCGGTCTGGTAGGGTTCTGCGCCAGGAAGTGAGACGTTGCGCGCTTGCAGGTTGGCCTTCATGACCCGCCCGAACGAGTCTTCGAGCCCGAACATCTCATACACGATACCACCAAGGACGCCACACCCGCCATCGCTAGAGGATGGTGTGGAGAAGTAGTCGACAAACCACTGGATGACTGCGGCCGACGCGGCAGAGGACATATACACCAGCACACATTCGAAGAGCAGCAGGGTTGGGTGGCTAGGAGATAGCAAGCCTGCGAGCGGCGGGAAGATCTCTGAAGGCGGCTTTCGGAGATCTGCAGGGATCAGGTGGTAGGTGGGCGCGTGCAATGCCATTCCACCGCTCGCTGATGGTTCGTCAGGCTCCAGCTCGGACTCACGCCGATCACACGTACCTAGCCTGACCTCGTCGGGGCTGCCTAGCACAGCGCTGAGATCCTTGCTCTTCCTGATCGCCATGGCCTTCTTCATCGTGACCTCCGGAAAGTCAAGCTCAACATATGCTTTCAGCGATGCTTTCCGCGGACCTGACTGCCTAGATGCACATTCTGTTAGCCCTGATTCTTCAGGAGAGATCGACCTAGGGGCATGAGTTGCGCACCGAAATCCGCCAGAACCGCGTGTCACTCCCTGCGCCGAGGCTCACAATCTGACAGTCGGTGCCCTCCTGCTCGGCCAGGGAGAGCCACTGGTCGACGAGTTTGTCAATTCCCTCGGCACGCACGTAGGTTCCGACGTTGATGAGCGGGGGCCTCGGTGGCTGAAGGTGCGCGCGCGGAACGAAATGCCGTATGAATGGGTCGGCGAGGTATTGTTTCTGGACGGCGGAGAGGCGCGCGAGGGCAGCATCGGAGTCGGTTGCTCGTATCGCCGCGTCGCCATCCGGCGGTGCACGAATTTCGGTGTGTCGAGGCGGTGGTAGCATACTCAGCTATACCAGGTTCAAACCCAGGGGTAGTATAGGCCAGAATGAACGAATGCAACATCATTCGTTCAAGTATTTAGTATTTAGCGCTTATGCACGTGCTGTGATAGTAAATAGACTAGACGCTGGTAACAACTTGCACCGCGAGGACTCGTTCGCCAACGCACGTCTCGACATGATGCCCTCAATACCGCTTGTGGCGCCGGTCTTTCCGGCAGGCAAGGAGCCACTGCCTCCAGGCATCTCGGAAGAGGAGCGCGAGAACTTTCTTCAGGCGAAGAAATACCAGGACTACATGACGATGGGCATGGAATCATGTGCCGCAAAGACGGTCATCGCCGGGGTGGGAGGTACGCCCGCTACTTTGCTCTTCGCCATGAACGTACTTTGAAACTTGCAAGCTCGCGTCGGCGCGGCGCTGTGACGGCCAGGATTCGGCATCGGAGCGTTCTTCTCGCTCATGAGCTCGTCCTTTGCGTACGAGGACCCGCTGCTGCGCGGGCACCCCAGCGGCGAGCTCAGCCGGACGCAGAAGGCGAGCGAGGTCTTCAAGGAGATGGGCCGCGGCATGTGGCGCAGCGGGAAAGGCTTTGGCAAGGTCGGCGCGCTGTTTGCCGGGATCGAGTGCGTGATCGAGTCGGTGAGGGTTTTGGCACGTCTGGGCTCTTGCGTCGACGCCGGCTCATGCTCCTCACCCGTTGCAAGTATCGCGCGAAAAACGACATGGTGAACCCTGTTGCGGCAGGCTTCGTCGCGGGCGGGGTCCTGGCGCGGAATGCGGGCCCGAAGGCTGTGCTCGGCGGTGGTGTAGCGTTTGCGGCGTTTTCTGCCGCGATAGATCTCTTCCTCAGACGAGAGACCCCCGAGTGAGCCGCCATGCCACGTCTTGCCTGCATTGTTGTATATTGACCATTGCATGCTAGCGAGGACTGACCCCGCTCGCGTCGCGGCTAGCTTATATCCCTGCGCGATAGTGTATCTACGCAGTCTAATCCACACCTCTTCACTCAGGATCACTCGGATCTCGAGTACACGCCGTGTTTGCGGCTTTGACCTGCCTTCCCGCCTTGTCTATTCTCAACGCGTCGATGGACAGAACAGACGTCGTTAATCAACCCCATTCCGCGGATGGAATGAGTGAATTCTGCGTACCGTTCGCCTGCCCTCAAGATATTTGACCCAGTGAACGCTGTGCACATGTAACATCACGTTAGGGCTTCAGGTATCCGGACCGGATCTTCTTGAAGGCTACTTCTTTTCCACCTGGTGATCAGTCTGTGTACAATGCAAATTGCAAACTTTTCACCAAGTCTACCATCAGATACATCTTCCAGCGCGCACATGTAGTTGCTAGAAATTCTCTTGAAGAGCAAACGCGAACCCGCAGCTTTCTCGAGTATGCAGCATTCGGTCTTCACAATCTTTCAAGCTGAACTGCTGAGGCGATCGTTGCATGTTCTCCTGGGTGAGGCATGCTTGTGTGGGCCCACCCCTGGCGACTTGAACTCAAGACGGGGCAGCCTCATGTGAACATTCATGTTGAGTTGCCGTATGTCACACGTACACGTCAAAGGAAGAATGAGCACTCCGAAGCGGAAGAAAGCGGCCGACTATGTCTTGGTCCGCCTCCGCAGGGCAATTCCGCACGCGCACGTTCCAGGATGACTCGAGTACGACACGTTGGCGCGCTTTGATTCGTTGTCTACACAAGGTCCAGTCGTTCGTCGGCGCGATGTGCGAGGAGTATTGCGCAGGGTCATACATTTATTTTCTGAAAAACATGTTGTAGTACCAGGGGAAGCAGATGTATGCGAGAATTGCGATGAGCGCCGAAGCCATAGACGCGCCTTCTTGCCTTTTGCGGTGGCGCTTTTACCTGATATGGTGAGCTCGATCGCAAGTCGACGCCTCTGCGTCTTGTGATGTCATCTGAATTGAGTTCTGTCATGGTCGAAGCCGACAGGATGCATACGCATATATAACGGGGACGTACACCCCCATTCCCCGTTTCTTCTTCTTTCCCCTCCACCTCCATTTCTACACTGTGGATTTCATGCCCCATGAAACAAAGCCTTTTTTTAACGTCGAAAATATTGATTACACCGGGACTGCGCCTGAGGTATGTACCCCTTGAGGCTTCGACATCTTTCGTGCTTCATTTTGCAAGTAGACGTGACTGACTAGTACTGCTGCGTCAGGCCCGAAGACTTGGCGCATGCTTGTCGACGATCATGCTTATAGCTGGTTACCAAAAGAAGTAGATCCGCTTAGTGGTTTCACGCACGTGCCACAAACCACAGCCGAATCTGACTGTTCCCATTTGCCTCTTACTTTGGAGATCGACGACGTACGCCTCAAAGTAGCCGCAACGAAGCCACGCCCGTGCGCTCCCGCTGCTCGTGAGTAGCCACCAGATCTACCGTGAATAAACTTATGGAATGCTCTTTTCAGGTTTTTGATCTTCACGGATCTTGATCCGTGCTCCATCTCAGGCCTAGCCGGTGTCCAGGCACGAGCGCCTTCACTCGCTATTTGAGGCTCTGAGGTCACCACAGAGCCGCTAAATTTACTCTCGACCTCCCGCTCGTCGCCCATGCCGCAGTCCAAGCAGCAGCAGAAGACTGGGCTCGACATTCGCCTGGCAGAGTCTGTAGTCTTTCTGCGTGCAGGGGATGCGACCGGGAGACAACGCACGGTGCAGGCTGACGCTCCCCCAGGCATGCTTCGCGGCTTGCTCACGCTCACGCTCGCAAAGCCTACGAGGATTTCCAGCATCGAGATTGAATTGGTGGGAAAGACGAGCACAGCATGGCCTGAGGGTACGTCACAACGCATCTCTCCGTTTGCGCCTCTCACCGCACATAATAGGCGTCGGCGCACGTCGCATTGAAGTCGCAGAGGAGCACGAAATATATTCCCAATCGTACGTCCTCTTTCGCGCAGGTTCCGACTCGCCGTACAGGAACAACCGCCGCACCCTCTCAGTGGGCCCTGGACTGTCGCTCGATCACGACGAGGACGAGCGTTCGGAGGAGTCGAGCGAGGACCATCATGTTCAGGAGCGCCACGGCTCTATTCATAGCCCGATACCCACTGAGCGCCGAGGTCGTGATCCCGCACCTCCTCCCGCCGTATTCAATAGGGGCTCTCGGCGGCATCAAAGCGTGGACCAGTCGACCTTTCAGCGTGATTATGTGCTTCACCGCGACAACGGTCGGGTGCATCCCCTCTCCCTCAACAGTGCGGTCCCGCATTCCCCATCCTACTCTGAAGACGCGGCGCCGCAATACTCGATGACGCCTAGCACCCTCAGTCCGACCGCGTCCGTGTCCCACCGCATGCATACCGTGGAAGAGTCGCCGATACAGGAGTCTGCGACGGACATAAACGAGTTCGGCCGTTCATCGGCGCCAGACACCGAACGAAGCAGTGCGTTCAGATAACAACTACGGCGATGTGCGGACGACTGATATCTTACAGGCCTCACATCCGTACATCACGTCAGGCCCATGTTGCACATGCACCGCTCGTCTTCGTCGAGTCTGCGGCTTGACAGTCCGCAGCCATACTCGGCGCGACAGAGCTTTGATGAGGACCGTCCGCCGGAGTTCATTGCGGGAAGCAGCTCGAGCCCGTTGCCTGGCCGTTCATCCTCTCGCTTGGCGACCCTCCGCCAGCGGGAACCCTCACGGTCATCAGACCATCGCGAGGTCGACGATGGACGCGGGAGAAAGCACAAGCGGTTCAGCCTTGCGAATGTATCCAATGCCCTGCTGGACGTGGTCATGGATCGCATGCGCTCGCGTTCGCGATCGGCAGCAGTTGACCGAAAGCCGGGTGATGACACCCCACCGCGAGGCCGGCCGAGAGAGCGGATGGATGCCGCCGAGGAGGAAGAGGAGGAGGGGAATCGTAGGGAGCGATCCACATTAGGGCGAGTCAGCGAGCTTGTCGGGCTGGACCTCGACGACGATAAGGAATACGGGGACGGATGGAAGGAATTCAGAAAGGGTACGCTTGCATTTACCGTATGCACGTCATTGACCTTACATTAGGCTTGGCTTCACAGGCGTATATACCTATCCCATATCGTTTGCCATTCCGGCTACTTACCCGCCAACCCTGCGCTGTGACTTCGGCTCAGTGATATGGAAGCTCAAGGCATACGCGCACCGGCCAGGAGCGTTCACAACGAAGCTGTCCGCATCGCAAGAGATAACCGTCGTCGCATGTCCCTCGGAGGATGACATCGAAGAGACTGACAGCATCATTGTTGAGCGGCAGTGGGATACGCAGATGCAGTATCTTATCACAGTATCTGGCCGTAGCTTCCCTATCGGCGGTATTATGCCTATCAGTATCACTTTCATGCCGTGGACAAAACTGAAGGTGTATCGTGTGTCGGTTTTGCTAGAAGGTGAGGCGTCGATTACCTTCTCATTGTTGCATCGTCTGACTCTTGGGACGGCAGAACGAGTAGACTATTGGACAGACTTCAAACGCATAGCGCGAACGGATCCTATTACGCGACTTCCCCTTCTCGCCCTTCGACATACACAAAAAGATGGTCCGCCTATCCTCCCTTACAATCCCGACGAGATGCAGGCGTTCATGCAGTCGCCCTTTGCGGAGACGCTTCCGCCTGACGAGGACGTGGGCGAGTACGCCTCGAGCTTGATGGGACCGGGTCCTTGGCGCATCCGGAAGGACATCCAGCTCCCGGACTTGTGCACGCAGCTGCATTTCACAAATCGCAACAAGCGGAGCAACATTTTCGTCACGCATACACTCAAAATTGTGTTTCGAGTGGAGCGCGGAGACGACCAGGTTGTCGATCCGCACACGGGAAAGCGGAAGCTCTTCGACATCGTGGTGCAGACGCCGATACATATTCTATCTGTGCGTTCTCTTCTTTTTTCTTCTTCATTGTCACTCCGAACGCACTGACTGGTGTTCTGCCTTGCAGTGCCTGTGTAACCAGGAGTACTTATCCCTACCACCTTACTCTCGCGCGTTGGAAATGCCGAGCCCCTATCATGCTGGTTGCAATTACATTGCTCCCAATGGAAGCGTTGCACAACGGCCTGCTGACCGTTCTGCACAATCGTCGTTCACCGCACTCCATCCGTCAACGGAACCACCGCCTGCATCTGCAACGATACCCGAGCACAGCAACAATTATCATCATCTCACTCCGCCGCCTCTTTCCCGCCAAAATTCCATCTTCGAACGTGGTACGCAGTTCGAACGCCTCGTTGCTGGGCAAGAAAGCGAATTCGGCGAAGCACCTCCTGCGTATGAGGAGGTCGCCCCTAGCACGGCGTAGTCCCTCTGCCTTTAACTATTATATTCAGTAACGGACCTTTCTCTTTCCTGCCGTCTTGACGCTTTGTAGCCCATCTCCTCTATATCCGTATGTTACCCTCGGTATGAAAAATGCTTACTAGACCGACAGATACGTCAACGGACACAAATAGTGTAATTGAGCTGCTACATATAGAACTAGTAGAAGTTGTAGAGGACGGACAGGGTGGTGGGATGCGTACTAAATTGAATGTAGCGGTACAGATAAACTAAGAATGATGATGGGTGCCAATAATGTTATGAGTATGCAAATGCAAGTTATTTCCAAAGCAATAAACAGTAGGTGAACCCGTCCGTCCGTCCATCCGTCAGCAACATGCACAACAACGTGGACCCAGGGCTCTACAATGCCTCTTCGTCCTGAAGTCTGGCGATTTGTGGATTAGCCTCACGGGGCGATAGTGTGCCACCGCGCGCGTGTTCTTGGCCAGCCGACATCGGTGTATTTCGCCGATACGACCGCGGCGACTTCTCGGACACGGCGTCCGAGCGAGCGTTGCCATTGGGGGATGCTGGATGATAATCGAAACGGTCCTCTTGGCCGTCTATGTTGGACCTCTGAAAATCCGGATGATACTCCATAGGCAGCATGACCGCCCTGTCGATGGCGACGGGCAGGCCGCGATGTCTTCCCCGCAGCATGACTGCACAGATGATGAGCTTGGAGAGCGGATTGAAAGCACCGCAGAAAGAGTAGTTGTCCTGTGCAAGCGTGATGTGCGTCAGCATCCCACACATACTCGACTATTCTGGGCAGCGTATTACTCACATACGGCACCCCGAGACTCAGGCCGACACCCCCGTATGCTGACACCGTCTCGAACACTATGACAGGGCGTGAGAGAAGCGCGGTTGACTGACCAAGCTCGCAGGCTTACAGATTCTGAAGATGTTGAACCACGTGGCGTTGGCGTCGTCCTGAAGCTTGTCTTTCTGAGCGTCACAGGTGTTCAGCGTGCGTGGGGGCCGATACGACTTAGGCATAACCCACCTCGATGATGCATATCAAGAACAGCGCGGTGCCTAACCACCACATGTCTAGGATGTAGGAGTTGGCTAGCGCTGAGATGCATTGACTGAGTCACTTACCGAAAGAGAGCTGTTTGCGCATATGCTGGCCAAGGTATCGGCTCCAGACGGTCATTCGGTTGCCACTCGGGGTGAAGGTTTCATCGACGTCAATCGACTCGTCCTCGTCCTCAAAGACCCCGAGTGACTTTTCTTCGTAGACATTGGTAGAACGTACGCTTCAAGCGACAACCATTAGATGTTGAGCAATGATTAGAGAAGGCAGCACACCTCATTGCAACCGGATCTGATATAATGGTCAATATCGCTTTGGAACGACAGCAACTGGACACTTACAGACGCTAACGTACATCATAATGACGTACAACACCCTGCACGAGTATCAGTATCCTCCACTTATGACACGGTTCTTTGTACTAACTTGACTGCTGGTACAAGGTCTGAAAGAGTGACAACACTAAAACCCGCTGCTCTTACGGCTACAGCTTGGAGCAAGCCGTCGATGATGCGGACACCGATGGGTATTGATGTCACTGCTGAGTTTCCAAGGTCAAGCACGAGGAAGAAGAACCAATCTGTGGCGCTGCACTCCCCAATGAGTATCTAGAGCGGTGGTCGAACGAGATAAACGTACTTGAGAGTAATTAAGACGGTCAGCAGAAACCACGTTTGATGCGACGGAAAGAGATAGATGAAACATCGGCGAGGATGATCTAGTAGAAAATGGAGTGTCTCGTTCACCCGAGAACGCCGTGGCACAACTTTCGCTATCAGCCAACTACATTAAACGGTCAGCACTTGACTGACGCATGTGACGAGACTAGCACTCACATCGTAAGGCGTAGACTGCACACATGTGCAAGGACGGGTATTAGCTTACAAGTAGCGACTACCAGCAGAAGACTCACAAAATAGGCTACCAGTAAGTGTCAGTAATGAACAACTGGAGAAGGAACTGGAGACCTACGAATGCTGTGTTGCCAGCTAATATTAGGAAAATCATGGCTAGAATCGTGGGGTATGCTCGTTGGAAGGGGACCATGGACTCGTCCTCCAGAGACATGCCCGCATTCGTATACGCGGAGACTGCCTGGAACGCAGAAAACCTGGACAGGCTGTTGAAAAGATAGTAACAGTACCAGAATAGGGTACCTACCACACCGGCGAGATGTCCCTGTAGAGTTGGGGTATTTTGAAGTCGTCGCTCCATCGCGATATTGACATGTAGGAGGAGATGACCATAAAGCCTAACAACTGTGTGAGTATGTGATACTACATAAGAGTCAGTTATCAAGCGATCCGGAATGTGGGAGGATGCCTTACACCGCCGACAATCCACAACAGCGCACTGAGCGCCCTGAATTCCACGCCGCCGAGTTCTTCCTGTTGATCACGAGTGAGCGCCCGGAAGCGCGAATTTCGCCCGACGGTCGCCTCAAAGCTGATGTATGACACGGCACGCGCGCCTGGTGCAAGCGACCCGTGCTGCGATGCGATGGTCCGCGTCCGAGGGAGCGTGAGCGTGCGCGTCAACTTGTGCTCCAGCTTCGGAAAGAGGCGGCTGAAGAGACGGGATGCGATCTGGTGTGGCATCGGGAAACCTCCGAAGCCGCTGTGCATAGCAGGGACGTGCATGCTTGACCGGCGCCCTGAGTGCTGTGAGTTCATGCTCTGCTGCAACGAGAGGGTGGGTCCGCGCATGGATCCTCGTCGACCTGAGTGGGAGGAGAAGTTGCCTGTATAGCTTCGCCCTTGCGTGATTGATTCGAGGTGCTGTCTCTGCGCGCGATCAAGGGAACGAGCCTCGCGTAGAGGTAACGGCGTCTGCGCGAATTCGACCGTCTGCGTGCGGGGCATGATCGGACTTCGGTTCTGCGAAGCGATGTTGATGGACAGCGATCGCGGCAACTCGTTCATCTCTGTCAAGATGTCAGAGACGGCTAGTTCGGAGCACCCGACCGACACCAACCTGAGATTGGCGAATCTGTCAGCGGTATCTGCAGGGCAGGATCTGAGAATATCCGACGCGGCCTACTGAACTCGTGAGCTGAGCTCCAATCAGGGCAGACACACATGGACCCACTTGGGACTCGAGGCATTGGAATGACCATCTGCCGAACCGTCATTGACTGACGTGTCGTCCTCATCATCTATATCTTCCGACTCGGAGCTGCGTTCGGCATCAAGCGCTAACCCCTGTGCGGGCCCAGCGGGTGATTGTACAGGTATCGCAGATCTCACTAACTCGTCGTTGTCTATGTCCGCGAAAGCTAGGTAGCGACCGACGTCATTGTTTCCTGTCGGATCGATCGTGAGCGGCTCCGAGCGGCCCTCGCTGATCCACCCGCTAGGGTTGACCAGCCGCGGCGCATCGTCCATGCGACGGATCATCTCTGGACGCACGCGCGCAAACGACGACCCACGGTGCTCGTACGAAGAGCGCTCGCCATTCTCGCTCGACGTGCGCGAAACATCGCGAGACCGAGGAAGGAACCGGCGGATGGCGCGACGCCACCAGGGGAGCATCCGCACTTTTACTGAACTCTGCGTCTTCTCGGACATCTCGCGCGCAATGTTCGCTTCCATGATGTGCTGAAACTTCTTTGCGAAGAACGACCGTCGAATATACACCATGACCCAGGAGACAAGGACCTGCAGGAGGCTTGTAAGCCGGCGGCATTCGAATGAGGTGCAGACATACCGGGTTGCCTAGACACATTTGGATGAACAGGAGCGCTTGCTGGAATGCTGTCATCCTGCTGAGGTCGATTGAGGCTAGCCCGCACACGGACATAGCGCTGACGCAGTTGAATAGGCAGTCGATGTACGCGACTGGATATTTGCCATTGGCTCCATACTGGATACCCGAAAATATGAGAGGCGTGAACGTGCTGAAACTCAGAGGTTAGTCATTTGTTCACAGCGAAAGGGCCAAACTGAGAACAAACACAGCATTAGGGACATAATGAATTACTGTTCGGCTGTCCGTCCCGCAGTGCTTATGCCGGCCACAATAAACTCCTCACAGCACAGATATGCTCATATCGACAGGTACATAAACTCTGTTACGCTTACGTAACTTTGTTTAATCTGATAGCAACTGAATGCGGTGAGCCATAGTCGATATCTGAGTTCACCGTAGGGACTGTGAATATGCATACTGTTTACAAAGCATTTCTTTGCGGAAGAACCGCTCTGTGCTGTGCCGAAGTCGAGGACCACCTAATGCTGAGCCACTCCAAAAGTCGACAAAGGCTGCAGGACCTATAGAGATTTTGTGCATTGCCAATAGGCAATCTGGCCAGATAGACAGATGGGCAATAGCACCGCCTACCTGCGACAGGACATCGACAGCGTTTTTGCACTGCTTCGCCGGCGCAATGGCGATCATATGCTACGAGCTGGGTGCGAAAAACTTAGGACAGGAGAGCGAGCTGGCGGCGTATTAGGAAGAGCATTAGGTTTACGCCGCGTGCGGGCATGCTGCCACCCCGTTTGGGGGGATGACAAGTATGTGTGGCAGGCGTTCGAAAGTGCTGCCACGCCGGCGGCTGCACATTGTACCAATAAGTAGATTGGGTGTGGATATAGACTATGCAACTTGAGTGAGACGAGGCAGGATTCGTCCTGAGCCTCTGTCGCTTACGCCATATCAACGAATATTCAGAGATTTGTCATGCGCGGAAGGGCTTCCACGAATGCTTCCGCCTCGCTCCCTCTCTGCCAGTGCCTATCAGCCAGCACCCGACGGGAAAGGGCGGCGTGGCATTGCCATGACAACTATGGCGATTACACCGTTGCAAATGAAGGCAGAGAAACACAGCCTCGCGACTCCGGTGCCGCTGTGCATACACGCGTCTTCAAAACTCTAAATCGACGAGACGGCGCTGGGCCGTCAGAACTCTGGGCCTGAGTCGGACCGCCATCGCCAGCAGCCTGACATCCCAATTGGACGGCGCCTTGGAAATCAGAAACGCCGCAAAAGCAGGGACCACACCCGGTAACCATAGGCGAAAATCACTCACAATACCAGAATGTGGACGCGGTAAAAGTTGAGATGGTCTTGGATGTATGCGCCAGTCTCCGAGAACCAGTCCGACCACTTGCGTGTGAGGCGGCGAGAAGACAGCGAAGGCATGCGGCCGAAAGGCGCTCCAACGACGATCCAGCGAGTTTTGTGTCGGACCCACCGACGTGGTTGGCCGAGAGAAAGCGCTTTTACTGAGCGATAGTCCGCCGCACGAGTTTGTTAGCTGGTGACCCGCATGGGGACAAGTTCCGGATGATTAGGATAACTCTGGGATCCTAGCCGAGAACAGCAGCAAGCTGGCTTGGCCCCCGCTCGGGTGAGGAGACAGCCACCAGAGCACGTGACCATAGCCCTAACCTATTCTAGATCTCCTAGACTTGCTGGCTGGCTTACTTGCCTACTTGCTTACTTGCTTACTTGCTTACATCCCCAGCGCGTTGTTCAACTCTGCCGTACCATGTATAAACAATTCCAAGTCGTATACGCACAACGCGTCGTCGTATGCCCCGTTCTTGCTACGGTCCACGCTTCGCATTGGTACGTTCGTCTCTCGCCTACTTGCATCACATATTCACACTCCTAAACCCAGTCTTTCTTTCGTGCGAGCACCTCATATATTCAAGCTTCACCGTCCGAAGGGATCTCTTATATCTTCCTAACATGGCCCAAGTTGCACCATTCCCAGACTTTGACCAGTTTGACCTTATCATCCACACCTCTGACGATGTCGATTTTCGGGTGCACAACAGTGTTGTGCGAGTCGTCGAATGATCGTGCGACTGTCGTTTAGTCGCATGATGTCAGTCGAAACGACTACAAACGACGACGACTGTTCCCACGGCGGCGACTATTCCCACGACCATTCAGTCACACCTGACATTAGAGGCGATGCGGGAATGGAGGGAGATTTGGCCACAAAATAATGTACACAACAGGATGTGATGTTAGCAAGATATGTAAATGAAAATACATGTATATCCTATTGGCAGAGACTCAGCACTCAGTCAATACTATCTTCTGCATTGAAGATGAGAAGTCGAGAAGCTCATACAACTCAACTTCATCCTGCAAATATGTCCAACCCTCTTTTGCATCCTTGCGGTGAAGTCGAATAGATCTCTCAATGACAGAGAGAGGCAGCCAAGTAAAGTCATTGATCCGATGCCTCTTTGGGACTCTTCGGGCGCCTGCGTACCAGAA
>NW_020169839.1:807489-861128 GCF_002117355.1 Postia placenta MAD-698-R-SB12 | reverse complement strand
TCTGTCATTGAGAGATCTATTCGACTTCACCGCAAGGATGCAAAAGAGGGTTGGACATATTTGCAGGATGAAGTTGAGTTGTATGAGCTTCTCGACTTCTCATCTTCAATGCAGAAGATAGTATTGACTGAGTGCTGAGTCTCTGCCAATAGGATATACATGTATTTTCATTTACATATCTTGCTAACATCACATCCTGTTGTGTACATTATTTTGTGGCCAAATCTCCCTCCATTCCCGCATCGCCTCTAATGTCAGGTGTGACTGAATGGTCGTGGGAATAGTCGCCGCCGTGGGAACAGTCGTCGTCGTTTGTAGTCGTTTCGACTGACATCATGCGACTAAACGACAGTCGCACGATCATTCGACGACTCGCACAACACTGGCCGGCGTTCAGTTCGATGATCGCGATGCCTCATCCCTCTGCGTCCGCCACCGATAACCAGGACGGCTTGCCTATCGTGCGACTCGAAGAAGATGCTCGTACCATAGAGTATCTCCTGAGGACTTGCTACTCGGTCAAAGATCCGGTTCTGCCTAAGGACCTCAAGGACGTGAAGGCCGTTCTCGCGGCCGCGCTCAAATACGAGATAGAGCCGGCTATTGTGCTCGCCAAAATGCCCTTATCGACCCGGACCTCATCAAACTCAAACCATTTGGGACCTTCCTTGTCGCATATCACTTCGGCCTGAAGGAGGCAGTGCTCCTCGCAGCGCAACACGCGCTCATGGTTCCCGACCTTACCGACTATCTCGCGGAAGTTTCCCCTTCACCGGAACTGGATGGCATTCACGGAACAGCCATGGTGAGGCTCATGCAGTGGGCCGAAGTGTGCAAGGCGGCAGCAATGATGCTGGTGTTCGACAAATATTGGTGGCAGAATCAGGTTAGGCAGTCGGTATACCGTCTCTGTGCTGCATGCCTACCCTTCAATGCGCGCCGCGGCGACCCTTACGAGGTGTTGCAAATCGATGAGGAGCTTGTCAGTGGAATACTGGGGGACCTACTGAGTGAAATGCCATGCAAACATCCGGATCTTCCAGAGCTCCTCCTATGCCTGACCAGCGGCTCCATATTCAAGCGGTAGTCGGCAAGGTGCAGAAAATGTAGACAGAATATCATGGATGAGTATAGGAAATTTATTGCAATAGTGATCAAGGAAGTAAACACTCGGGTGGATTCGGTCAGGTTAAGCTCCACAATATCATGAAGCATTCAGCTCACAATGTACGACAGATACAGCTGGAATTGGGGTTTTAGGTCACGGACAGCATGCGACTCATGTAGGTGCTTGTCTAAAGGTCAGTTCTCTGTCATTGTCTAGATGTCGGCTGACACAAAAGTAGTAGACACAATTCCTTTTTGCAAAACAGTTCATGTCGTTTAAACACTTCCTCGATACCGGTATTCTTGCGATTCTAATGACTTAGGAGGTACATCAGAACGTGTCCTAATACGCGAGGAAGTCGATCGACGGAATGGCTATCACACAGGGTTCAACTTCTAGATATTTGAAATCGTCCAGAGAACATTGGCTTCGCCCACTCACTGGTAGACAACGCCAAGAGCGAGGCGATAGTGGCATTCGCAATGGCGTGCGATTATTGCAAGATTGAGTGTTCAACAGGTCATCGTCGAGGGCTTATCGTTCAGATGGCAAGGGCTGAAAGCGGGTATAGTACTGTTTGGTCTGCGCTTCGACCATCTCCTGGGTAGATTCCGGAAGATCCTCGACAAACCGCCCTGAGGACTTGTTGATACACATACTTAGGGTGTGCAGGGGTCGTTGACGCTCACCTGGAGAGCCTGCAAACAACGACAACGCAGGAATGACAGTGTTCGGTGGAATCATCGTATTGTCTGCGATCTTCGCGCAGTCCTTGATAATGGTGAATTTACCCTAGCGCATAAAATGGTTGAGACGCGCGACGATTAACAACACAGAGATGTGGACACACAATAACACAGTTCTTCCCTATCTCAACATGATTCCCGATAGTGGCAGCCTCGACGATCGTGTTTGCCCCAATGTGGACGTGGTCGCCGATCTTCATGGGGTAGTAGTTGAAGTTGCCGCGGTAAGTCTTGTATGGCGGTCTAGACGTCGCGCAATCATGTAGCGAGATATGAGGGAGAAGGCTTATGGACGTACCGCATAACACATCCTTCGCCTATGAGACAATACCGCCCGAGCGAGATGACCACCGCATGGCCAGGGCCTGTCCTCCGCAGGTCTCCGCGAATAATTGCGCCGCTGGATATAATAGTCTTGCCGCCGAGGATGATATTCTGGGGACCGGCAATGGTCGCGCGTCGCGAGACTTTGTTCCCAGTGTCCTACGAGCGGATGAACTCAACAGCATTCAGGACGGCCACAGAACTGACGCACCGTCTCAATGTACTCCGCGCGTGTGTAGTAGATGGGCACGTCCATGCATTAACGAAACGTGGTGCTTGGAAGGACAGCCTGCCGTCGTCGTGGTTGAACTGAAAGGCTGAACGCGCGCGGCCGGTGGCGTGACGAGCGCGTCTGCGACGATGCTTTCTTTCCGCCATGTCCTTCGACTGCGCCCAACTCTGTCTGCACGACATCTTCCACATCCTGCATGTGTGAAGCTACTGGCAGAACGAGTCGTTGCTCGACAAGATGCGAGCCGTCTAGCCTCCTACTCTAGGCGGTTTGCCTCCACAAATTCTCAATCTTCGCCAGCATCCAGCGCAGAAAAGACGGAGGTCGTGTCGGAGCCGTCTCCAGTGACGAGCATTCTAGAGACCGCCCCCAAAGACACGACCTACCATGGGCCCCTGACAATGACTTTTCGCCGCCTTAAAATATTCTCACTGTCCTCGCTCTCCCTCACGTTCGCCTTGACGCCCTTCATATTCGTGATCGAGACAACGTCTGCGATCCCTCTTGCGGGCCGCTTTATGCTCGCAGCCGTGGCGATGGCGACAAGCGGCGTATCTACCTTCATGGTGGCGTGGTGCGGCCGGCCGTACGTGACGACGCTTCGATGGCTTGAGCCTGAGGGCGGGGACAAACCTGCTGCCGACGGGGCGCGCGGGCTGGAGATGACGACGTTGACTCTCGCCCTGCACGAGCGCATCACGCGCGTATACGACACCGCGTTCCTGGTGCCTACCAACCGGCAGTTCGCGACCTGGGAGCTGGCGGAGGCGTTCCGACTATCAAGCGAGGAAGTGGCGCTTGCGAAGAGTCAGGGCACGCTGCAGAGGGAAGAGACGATTGCGGAGACGATGACGAAGGAAGGGAATGTCGTCGGTAGGTGGATCGTACAATGGGACGAGAACGGTGCGGGTACTTGCAAAGAAGTGGGCAAGGTCGCGAGGTATGTATTGTCGTCCTGGTGTTACGAACGAGGCTTACCTTCAGCTTTCAGGTACTTCAACGTTCACCAAGACATGCTAGACAGACCTATTCGATAATATAGATTTGAGTAGCGGGTAGTGCTGCTTGTTCTACCTCTAAGATCTTCTATTGGTCTTGCACTAATGGGAAAATTGTGGTCCTCGAACCATGATAATGTTCTATCCTGCCTCTGATACTTAGTAGAGCATAGAATGTAGCCTATGCTACATCACATATATACTTATCAATATCTCTATCTGCGAGTTCAAGGAGCGTGATTTTACTGCCGCCATCAACAGATACCCGACCCCGTGGGGTGAAATCACCGGGACCGCCACCATGATCTCTTCCACGAAATCGAGCATGTTTGACGCCAACCTCGACCAGTGACCGCCATGTCGACAGCGGGGAAGATTGGTGGTGAATACGGGCCTATTCGCGCGGGCATCGACATCGACAAGTTGAATGTGTACTTGACTGAGCATGTGAAGGCTGTCCGGACGCCAGTGGACGTGAAGCAATTCAAGGTGAGCGCCGTCTCACCCTGCACACGAGGGAGGAGATGGTAAACGGCTTGAGTGCTATAGTTTGGACAGGTATGTTATATTGTACTATAAAGCATAGGGCCTAGAGAGGGGCTGAGGACAAGTCTAGTCGAACCCGACGTATTTCTTGACGGCCAAAGGGTATGTCTCATCTTACGTGTATGCACTTTGGGTCGAATTATGCTATGCAGAGGCAAGCGGTTCGTCCTCCGCAAGAAGCCTGCCGGACAATTGCTCTCGACAACTGCCCACCAGATTGAGAGGGAGTTCATTGTCTTGAATGCACTGCATAAGCACAACACGAATTCATCGACGTCCGGGGAAAACAAGGTGCCAATACCGGAACCTCTGATCCTGTGCGAGGATATCGCAGTCATTGGAACACCGTTCTATATCATGGAATTCCTCGAAGGACGGATATTCACGGACGTCAGGATGCCCGAGGTCTCTCCAGAGACACGCCGAGAATGGTGTGTTGCTGTCGCAGTACTTTGCACTCTTGTGGACTAATCGTACACCGCCGATAGCTGGCTCGCGGCGATACGTGCTCTCGCGGCGCTGTCCTCCCTATCCCCAGCAGCGATTGGGTTGTCAAATTTTGGCCCGTCGACGCCCTATTTTCCACGACAAATCAAGTCCCTGACGCGCGTATCTCGCTCGCAGGCGGACGCAGTGGACGTCGAGTCGGGCAAGCCGACGGGCAGCATCCCGCGTTACAACGATCTTATGACGTGGTACGAGAGTAATCTGCCGGACGAGAACAAGACAGGCCTGCGCGTCGTCCACGGGGACTACAAGCTGGACAACATGATCTTCCATCCCACGGAGAACCGCGTGATCGGTATCTTGGATTGGGAGTTATGCACGCTAGGCAGTCCGGTAAGCCTTACGACGGTTTGTAATAATGTAAACTGATTATGGCTATTCGCAGCTTGCAGACCTTGCGAACCTGACGCAGCCGTGGTCAATCGACCCGAAGGTGCTGCCGCCACATATGAAGTCATCAGGGCTTGTCGGCTTCAAGAATAATGCCGAGGCAGCTCCTGTTGAGCTGAAGGTCCTCGAGCGGGAGTACTGTCGGCTCACGAAGCAGCCGTATCCGATCAAGGAGATGAGCTTTGCGCGAAGCTGGATGTTGTTTCGAGTAGGTGTTTGTGTCCCATGTCGGATGCAGAGACTAACGTGAGTCCCGTTATACAGCTTGCCGTTATCGCGCAGGGCGTTGCTGCACGCTATGCGCGAAGGCAGGCGAGCTCCGAGAAGGCTTTTATGTACCGTGATGTATTCCCGCTCCTGGGACACCTTGCGTGGGGTGCGATAGAGGATGCCGAGAAGGAGAAGGCAAGATTGTAACCTGACAATTCTGCTACAGCTTACTGGCAGCTTGCGGGGCTGGACCATAAGGGCATGACTAGCCTCCTTATTTCATTCCGTATATGAATCCAGACAATCTTATTGGTGCATTAGCAGTGTACTTCTGCCCTGTCCTGGCAGTTGACTCAATCCTAGGCGGCGAAGGCTCCTCCGAACATTCACATTATCAATTTTGACGGCTTCAGGTTTGCCGAGGCTGGTGATATAAACGGCCTTATAGTGTGTGCTAGAGCTCCATGGGGCTCGGTTACATTTGTCATGAAAGCTGCTTGAGGGCTTGAGATCCCCCGCATAAAGTACCCTTGCGCTCTCCTGCGTCGCTTGCCATGTATAGGTTTCTGCCGTCTGTCATGGTAAAGATAGGCGCGCAGAAATCTGACATTTTGTCCACGCAGCACAAGCACGTCGACTCATGAAGTACTTGTATCTAATCTGTATACGTATTCCTGAGCGGGACGGTCTCCACATGTCACTGCACACCGTTAGTAATCGGAGCAAGCCGACAAGCATGTAGCAATGCGATAGCAAAGTTGCATTGAAGTCGGCCCGGCTAATGTCGCTGGAGACAGATGGTACCCGAACCTGTAAGCGAATAAGAGAGGTGGAATTACTGCACGATAACGTTAGAAGCGAATGCTATCTGCAAAGGATGTAATAATAAATTGTAGGTAATCGTCAACGAATGTGAGTAGGTAAATATATAAGGGCTAGGTTCCGGAACGTTCCAGATTGCCAGCTCATAACTACGGCGAAAGCCGGGCATGTTACGTAATATTACGCATTCAAATTTTGGAGTGCGCGAAAGCCGAGTGCTTTCTCACCTCTCCTCCCATCCTCCTTCACCATGTTCACCGCTGCCCGTTCTCTTCGTTCCGTTGCCCGCACTGGCAACTATGCCGTATGTGCAGTCGTCGGGGCACAGTATAGGCACAACTAACCTTAATGGACAGGGTCTTCCGCGGTCTATGATCGCGAGGAACATGAACTCGAAAGTCAATGGTGGGTATACGTGTCTTTCAGGTATCCTCTGGGATGCTCAATAGTGGCATATTATTCAGGCCCCGTCGTCGGTATTGACTTGGGTACCACGAACTCTTGCGTCGCTGTCATGGAGGGCAAGACTTCGAAGGTCATCGAGAACTCCGAGGGTGCACGGACAACACCATCTGTCGTTGCTTTCACGAAACATGGCGAACGGCTAGTCGGACTGCCTGCGAAGCGTCAGGCTGTTGTGAACTCGCAAAACACCGTGTTCGCGTTCAAGCGTCTGATCGGTCGGCAATTCGGCGATTCGGAGGTGAAGAAAGACATGGAGCACTGGTAAGCATCCGTGCTTACGCATGACCAAGTATCATACTTATCTCTGGTCAGGCCATTCAAGGTTGTCGCGAAGTCTGACAACCGGCCAGCTGTCGAGGTGGACAACGGGGGCAAGAAGCAACTCTTTGTAAGCTCGCATCATTGTTCAGATACATGCACAGTGGTTGACAGACTTGTAGTCATCAGAAGAGTTGTCGTCCATGGTCCTTGTCAAGATGAGGGAAACTGCGGAACAGTACCTCAACAAGAAAGTAAAGTGAGTCTACACCCTCGGCGCGTGTATATTGCTGCTTGATGTTGATCAATGTTTAGCCACGCTGTCGTCACCGTTCCTGCATACTTCAACGACGCTCAGCGGCAAGCAACAAAGGATGCGGGTCAAATTGCAGGCCTTGACGTATTGCGAGTAATCAATGAGCCGACAGCGGCTGCACTTGCATATGGTCTTGACCGAGCGGACAATGCTGTCATCGCTGTCTACGATCTTGGCGGTGGTACCTTCGATATCTCTATCCTCGAGATGCAGAAGGGTGTGTTCGAGGTCAAATCCACCAATGGTGATACCCACCTTGGTGGTGAGGATTTCGACATTGTTCTTGTTCAACACATCCTAAACGAGTTCAAGAAGGAATCAAACATGGACCTGAGTAGCGACCCCATGGCTATCCAGCGTATCCGTGAGGCTGCTGAGAAGGCGAAGATCGAACTCTCGTCGACGTCCCAGACGGAGATTAATCTGCCGTTCATCACTGCCGATGCTTCCGGACCAAAGCACATCAATCTTAAGATTTTGCGTTCGCAGTTCGAGTCGCTCGTCCAGCCCCTCATCCAGCGCACAGTTGACCCGTGCAAGAAGGCGCTGTCAGATGCCGGTGTAAAGGCCAGCGATATCAACGAGGTCATTCTCGTTGGTGGTATGTCGCGTATGCCTCGCGTAGTCGACACCGTCAAGACGATCTTTGGTCGCGAGCCCAGCAAGGGTGTTAACCCTGACGAGGCTGTCGCCATCGGTGCCTCCATTCAGGGTGGTGTCTTGGCCGGCAATGTCACCGACATCCTCCTCCTCGATGTCACTCCTCTGTCACTCGGTAAGTGCATATGTGATTAATATCGCTCACGGTTTTCTGACCCTGCTCCTCAGGTATCGAGACTCTTGGTGGTATCATGACCAAGCTCATCCAGCGCAACACGACCATCCCGACGAAGAAGACTCAGACGTTCTCGACGGCTGCGGACGGTCAGACTGCCATTGAGGTCAAGGTCTACCAGGGTGAGCGTGAGCTCGTCCGGGACAACAAGCTTCTCGGCAACTTCAACCTCACCGGCATCCCGCCGGCGCCGAAGGGTGTTCCGCAGATTGACATCACGTTCGACATCGACGCTGGTATGGATTTCACTTTCGTAATAATGTAGAATGTGCTAATACACCTTCAGACGGTATTGTTCACGTCAACGCCCGCGACAAAGCGACCAGCAAAGACCAATCGATGACGATTGCGTCGTCCTCCGGTCTCAGCGACAAGGACATCGAGCGCATGGTTTCTGAGTCTGAGCAGTACGCCGAGACGGATAAGGCGCGCAAGCAGGTTATCGAGGAGGCCAACAAGGCTGACTCCGTCTGCTCTGACACTGAGAAGGGTAAGCCCGCATGCAGCTGGTCTGTCACTTGTGTGTTGACTTGTTTCGGTAGCGATGAATGAGTTCAAGGAACAACTCGATGCTACTGAGAAGGAGAAGGTCGCGAAGCTTGTTGCGGAGCTCCGAGAACTCGCTGTAAAGGGCCAGGCCGGTGACGAATCAATTACTGCCGACACCATCAGGGAGAAGGTCAACGAGACCCAGCAGGCGTCGCTCGGCCTCTTCCAGAAGGTCTACGAGAAGCGCAACGCTGAGAACGCGGCGAACGAGTCTGCGTCAGAGAAGAAGGATGAGGAGAAGAAGGATTAAACGTGTTGCGGTCTTCTACCTTCCGTCCTCTTACTGATTGCTGATCCTTGTCTAATCCTCACACGCACTCTCGTCGTCTGCTGTCATGCACTTGCATTTGCTTTGACCTCCTTGTCTCAGCGTCCTCTCGTTACGACCCCCATCATAGAGCATGAAAAGTAATGGTACTCATTTGCTACTTTATGATCACGTTTGCATATTCAGTCCCTCCGTAGTATGTAGTATTGAACAATCGATCACCCCGCTCAGCATTGCTTTCTACCGGACTTTTTCGCGTGATGGGTGTCGTCTTGTGACTTGGGGTGTGTGGACAGAAGTGTGAGGTATGTCAAGTATGACTGATCTCGCCGCAAAGTCTTCAGGGTGTGTTCTAATGACCATGTGCTCCAGATGCCATTGCTGATTCAAGTTCGTAAGCATTTTGTTCGCAAGCAGGTGTGCTGGCAATATTAGCTATCTCCAAACGCATCCTACGGCTTTAATGATCCGGGTGCATAATTCAGTCAAGAGCATAACTAGTACATGTGAAGCATCCTCTACCAATTGCGGTACATTCTATAGGTTCGAAGAATGGGTGAATTACGAAGGTTTGTGATGATACAAAATCGACCGGCGACGTATTGACCGCCAGCGCCTCCACTCGGCACTACACCAGCGGACAGTTTTCAGTTGAGAATAGCATCTTAAAACTCTATGAATCTTTCTGATCTCCAATGCTGTAATGCAATTATTGGCTTACGTGTCTCTACAGCAAAGTCGACGCCTGAAACTAAAATCACGTGGTTAACGCCATTCTTCCTTGAACGCTATGGAACATCTCACTCGTGGTGCTTGTTCCCCCGATTTCACTAGTGGTGCTTATCCCTCCTATCTCACTAGTGGTGATCGTCTGAGGAACAGGGATGGCAGCGATTCCATTCACGGCCGCGAGTAAGAGAATAATCAGGCTGGAGTACATTATGGTGAGTGACGAGCGACCTAGGTTGAGCACTGGCAGACGCATGCATCTTCCTGTCTTTATGGGCGTGCTTTTACATACCCTGCACGGTCCTTAGCGCGGAGGCCGGCCGGCTGAATGTCTTCGTAAGACGGCGGGCCGGTAAAGACAAGGATCAGGACACCCATAACATAGGATTAGAACGTAGATCTGGCATGCCGGACGCTCCTGATGCTCGTGACCTGCTTATTCTGGTCGGAAAAATAAGCCGGCATACCATTCCCTCGTTATTGTGCGTGCCCGAACAGACTTGGCATCTGGCTTCCCGACCAGACGGACTGGGGAAAAGTTGCAATGGAGAGGCGAGCGCTGAAATGTGTGCTCCCCGACGCCAGTAAGCGGTGATCTCGTCGAAAGGTTTGACATATGTGCCTATTGCTCTGGGCATGTTAGACAGTGATGACCGCTCATATTATCCAGATAATCAGAATTCTCAGCGTGCGCGCGAAGGCGGATCGTCGATGCAGGAATTTCTGACCATCCCTGCAGATAACGCCTTCGTAGGTGTTGTCACTTGATGTCGAGACAATACAAGTCGGCCTCGACGGGTACGCCCAAATCGTTGAAAGAGACCGCGGCTAATGATGATTACATACTATGGCAGATGCAGCACTATGAGATTCCGCACATGAATGGACGTGAGTGGCCGCTTTCACCCATTTAATTGCGAATCTGTTGCGACTAGACTTGTTTTGTACTGCTCGGCGCCGTTTCGTCCATCTTCATTCCTGGGACCAATGTCCTTATTATACTTGGTCCTGGGAGCGTACCAAGCAAAAACCAAACAATGTCGCTAATTTGTGCTCTTTAGGATGCTTGGAAGGCGCCGTAACAGCATCACAGGCCGCCTGAATAGGGAGCGCCTCCAAGTCGCGCCATGAGCCATTGACGTTGACCCTTCTCATGCTAGAAGACATCCAAAATAAACTGGGCCGCATCTTCATGACTCATCTTAGCAGATCGCTTAGTTTGGCTCGCCGAGGCTTGGTGATCACGTCATACGATAACGGCGTTAATGGAGAGCGAAACGTCTACGACACCAGGTAGCAATGCCATACAATAGCATCGATGAACACGGACAGCTCATGACTTCCTCGCTCACTTGCTGTGATACTATACGGTAGGCGATGAAATCGTATGCCATATGGAGATGGAGAGATTGACCTGATACCTAAAGTTATCAACCGCGCGAGATGTTGTAGCTGCAGCTATAACACACTTCATATGTCCCAGTTGAAGCCAGGGTCGGTAATTTTCATTCTGTACGTATGACAACAAGCTTACGAGGCTCTACATCTGCGCATAAACAAACAGTGGCTAAGGTGGCAAGGCGAACTCGTCTTTCCCTGGTCTGCGTGCCAGAAAGGCGGAGTTACTGTACGAGGTGCCGGTTGCACCACGAAAACCCCGAGTACCGGCTCATGGCGCTCGTCGTCGACTATTTGCATGGAAGCCGCGCTAGCGACTTCAGGCTTCGTCTACGTCATCGTGGATGGGGTTCAAGCCGACGATCTGGCGTTCTGCAGCACGCACAGCAGACGGGCTCATGCCCCACATTTTCTGCATCCGCGCTGCATTCTACTGGGTTTTGATGTCGTCCCTGGGCTCTTCTGCCGACACTACCGCCGACTCTGGCTTGAGCGCTAGTCGTTGACGCTTGTTGTCGCGGCGGATCTTGCGACCACCGCCGTTTCCCTCCTCATCGCTGCTGCTTCCACCGCCATTGTCGTTCCCGTCCTCTTGGGGACGCTTTTTCGGTGTAGTGATGTGAGGGAAGTCATTGTCCCTAGTCTGGCGGGGCTTATGACTGCCGATGTCGCTTTCCTCTGACAGGTTGCCATCACCCGCCGCCACACGCTGGTTCATATATACATCGAATTGGGCGCCCGCTAACCTGCCAAGCAGCTTGACAGCAACTTGCGAGAGCTTCCGCTCCTGTTCGAGTTGTATCTCCGCAATGCGCAATTCGCGCGCCACATCACCGAAGATCGACTCGGTTGCAAGGATGTCGTCCCCAACGAAGCGTTGCTCTGTGTGCCTCTGCTGGAACATTTGCTCAAGCCATTTGGGGTCACTGCTGTCTAGCGGCGGCTCGATGGGGTATGTGTATCGTATAAGGCTTCCGAAAGGTGCGCACGCGTGGTCGGGTTGAGCCTGCTGCAACAGGGGCGCAGATGGGTAAGAGTCCGCTGAAAGGGTTCGAGGGGTTCTCTTTGAAAGAAGAGCTGCAGAGAGCGGCGAAGGCGGGTTGGAATCGAGAGCATGTTCCTGTACGGGACGTCCGCGTCCCGGTGGCGAGGACGGGGAAGTGTCCCCAGGTTGGTTTTGTCTTTGTGAGAAGCTATGGGCAGCTGTGTGCAATGGTAAATCAGCGACGGATCGCTGCAGAAAACTAAGAGATGCATTTACAATCCATATCTAATCCCGGCGTGCAAGCGGAACAGGAGGCGCCGGCCACAAGATGGTCGCCCTCGACCGCGGCGGGTCCCTGTTGAGTGTCTTTAAGGTCCAGCGTTGAGCGAGTGAGCTTCGACATTGTGTATGAACAAAGAAAGTGATTGATGATTGAGGCGTTGTGGTGAAAGCGTTGGGAGCTAGGTAGTAGTTGGTGGTCAAAGGGAGTGCAACAACGCCACAGGTCCCTCCCGCTTTATTCAGCCACTGGCGCTTACTGGTGCCACTCATCTCAACACGAGTAAACTACTCTGCCTAATACGAGAACCGGGCGCTCTTACTGAGAAGTACAAGACATTTTGTGCTCAACAAATTGCAGATAGATATCTAAACTACAAATCATTCCCGCAATTTCAGGTGCAGGAATGAATTGCGAGGCCGAATTTTGTTATATATAGTAGACAACATCTAGGAGAGCCGCGAAGTCCAGCCATCATCGACACGAGTCTTTCAGCCCAAGGCATGTTTGCACCCTGAGCAAGTCATCTCAGGTTACATCTCTAGAATAGATGAAGACTGAACATGATGAGATGAATTTGTGGTTTATTCAGCTTGCAGTCAGAAAATACACAAGGATCCAAGGTTTACACATTCTAGGACAATCACAGTCTTCGTCGGCTTGCGAGGATTGTTCTGTGCGCTCGGACAGACAGCGCAGAGACAGCTCACCCAGAGAGCAGAGTAATCGACCATTTTGGGCCCACACTTTCATGAAACACTGATTAAAACGTTGTTACTGTATGGCAACTGAGAAGACGAACAGTAGGATGCCTCGTCTGTGCAATTTTGGCAAGCAGGCTCTGACGCGATCCTCCAGCGGCGTATGCGACGGTGCTTGTTGTTGAGCGTCCACGTCAAGTGATTGAGGTTGTTGCAGTGGAGACGGCCCGCCGGAGAGTGGAAATGTTTGTCGTCGAGCCATAGAGATAGACGAAGAGTCAGAACGCAGTGCACGCGGAGGCAGTGGAGGGCCAGACGATGCAGGAGCTGGACGGATTGGCACAGGTGGAAGCGCTGCAGGTAGGACTGGTTTCGAGGAGGATGCGTGGTTGGCGGATCTATAGATGGATAGGGCAGACCCAGATATAGTCCTGCGACGGGGTCTAGTAACAATAGCCTTCTCCATATCCTTCTCCCTGTGTGTGGGAGTAAGGTACGTCCATTCAGTCCATTCTTGCTTTCAATTTGTGTATTTTATGGAGACGTACCTCTCACGGCGGCGTGAGTGACGAGCAGCTCGTGGCACTGCAGGTTGCGCAGTGTAGTTGTAACCAATCACGACCTCTGTAAGAGCCCCGAAGATAGGCGTCGATAGCATTGCGTCAATTCGGGCAAGGCCATCTTCGACTATGCGCAGTCTTTCCACTACGGCATCATACGTAACATCATCGATCTTGAAATCGATTTCTACCTTTGTTATGCGAGCCGACGTGACGCTGGATAAAATATCATGAAGAGCATTGCACAGCCCCAGCACATGTTCGTCATTAACAGCAGAGGTGAGGGCCAAATGTACGAGTTGCGTGTTCTCAGATATGTCGAAGCGATCGCCTGTCGACATGACTACGATACATCAGTGTGCTCTACTAATACTCAACGCTAGAACAAGGACATACCTGATATATGGCACAATGACTGAGATGGGAGAGCAGCATGCAAATGCAGCGTACGGAGTGATGCACCGATATATTTCGTCAATTTGTGCAGGGCATAATCCTCCTCCGTTTGGACGAGAAGATGAGGAGAAAGATTGCCGTGTAATTCGGATAGATGGGATATGGCAGTCGTAGTATTGAGAAACTCGAGCAAACCATCAAAGAAGGGCGAGGTCCCAGAATTCGGAACTAAACGAAGGGATGATATACGCGGCAAGGGATCGCGAGAGACGCTACGAGGCTGCAGCCTATGGTTGAAAGGGAACGATGTGCCTTGGCGGTATTGAAGTCGCTGTAGAGCGGGAAATATGGATAGAATGCGACCAAATGCGGTGGAAGATGGGAATATACCCATGGTCTTGATGTCGAGTGATTGTACCTTGACCTAGAACAAGGCCGCAGGGACGATACGTTCGGCCGCATTGGAGCTGCGATGACTGTGTGCGACGACAACGAAGAAGTCGAGTATTTCGAGGAATGGCTGAGCCAATGGGGAAACACCGAGAACGAGCTCCTTCGCATTGGTACTCGGCAGTCGACGGCAGTCCGAGATGGTCCTGTAGTCGCACGCACCTTGACCTGAGAGGGCAATATCGGTCAGACTGAGCTTCCTGAGGCCCGGCAAGCTACAAACGAGGCGGCAGAATGACAGAATAGAGGAAAATCTGACATCAGAGAGAGCGAGGTGTGAAATGGAATGGAATCGAGAGAGATTGTGGAAGATGGTGTCTGAATCGAGATCCTGCCTATGCCAGTCTGCCGCCACGATATCTAGATTAGCGGTGTGGGTCCATGTTTCTCCAAAGCGAGCAGCGAACGTTCCCAAGTGAGTGACGCACCGCCGTCGTTTGCCGTGCTGTCCCCGAGCGTGCACATACACGGGTCCACGCCAACGCCCCCGGTGTTCATATACGTCTTTAATGCGTGCCACCTCTTCGTCGCTCCTGAACATCACTGATCGCGGTAAATGCCTCCATCCTATGTCCCGCCAAGATTTGCACACGGCAATGCATGTTGCTATAGTGTCGTATTCGCCTTCTTTCGCAAGTAGAGCGAACACTAACCACCAGATATCTAGGGATATAGGTCGGAGCATGTCAAAGTGAGGTCGAGATCTATATGATGGCGACCGGCGTCGGCTCAATGGTGTGGACTAGTCCGTGATCTGTATGATGCTGTTGTGGCTTGAAAATGTCTATCTTCGCCCTTGATGACCGCTCAGGGACGCTTATTCAGATGAATGTCGATGCGAAGGATGCGCGTCGAGCATGGGGCAAAGTGACGTAGTGCATACGGCAGATCTGAGTCGAAGCAGAAGGCGTATATGATTGTTAATATTTGCGACAGCTGAGCTGCTGTCTATAATATCAGGGCATAGCCATCGGTTACAAATTGGCATGGCTCAACCTTGCACCAATCATGAATATGATGATTGACAAGGCGTACATACTCTGGAAAAGTAATGGGAACGCTGCATCTGGCTAACGTCTGCAAAGTGTGAGTACAGAACGAAGTAATGCATCAGCAAAAAGGTACGAAGCAAATAAGGTCCCGTGACCCATGCAAACCCGCACGTCACGGTCGGCGCATCATTAGCCCTTGCAAGACATTCCATGGCGTCACTAGAATGCTGGGGTATTGTTTGACATCGAGCTGCTGTCTGAATATTATAAGGAACTACCAGTCTGGTAATACCTATAGAAGCACTCACAATAAGATGGCGAGCCTGTTGTTCGGCATCCGAGGACTGGGAAGATCGGACCATTCGCGTGAGGTCCTTCCAAGATACTTGCGGCCCTTTGGATGGTCGTAACAGAATCTTCGATCCAGGCGAGCACATACATAGGCAGATCATCAAGGCAGATGGCCCGGGAGCGAGACTCGAGGTAGAGATATATCGAGAAGTCGCAAATGATAGGAATACAAGGCACAATGAACCATAATCGAAATGACGAGGTAAGAAAGAATACAAAAATTGATAGTTTCATAATGATGCGTATCCTTCGACTGTGCAGGGATCATCACCACCATCGTCTTCCCCATCTTCAGGACCCAAAGCATCTTCGTCGTCAGTCCCAATCTCACCCCCATCATCTATGTCTTCGGCATCATTGTCAATATATCCGTAGTCTGCTTCCTCGGCCTGTATATTATTGGGACCCTCCTGGCACAGCATCCCCACGGTCAGCGTGTTTGGAGGATTTCCGAGTACTACCTCCGAGTGGCGCACATCAGCGTACTCTTGATCTCTACCCCGGGCCGGGCGCAAAGCATCAGGAATCGAGGGCTTGTCTGTCGGATGACCCTCCAGGTTATCTTGCATGTCTTCATGACTTTCCTGCAGTAGGCGTTCAGTGACTTCAGCGATTGCCATGTGACCGATACCACCGCCGCGGAAGCGCATGAACATGTCGCGATCAGCAAAGCTATACATGTGTTCCGCATCAGGTTCGTAGTATGTCATCTGTAGATAGATTTGTTCGCTTACATATTAATATAATAATATACCCAATCCTCATCACATTCTCGAGGATGCCTTGCGATTGAGGGCCGCAGGTACTCATCCGTGAATCCATGTGCAAACGCGGGTATAGTGTGAATTGCTCGAACAACGTGACGAGGATCAAGAAAGGCGAATGCACCGGGTTCGTCAGCATCAATAAATCCAATTCGCGGTAAGCGACGCGCATTCCATCCTGTTCGAGTTGTTAAATCACGGCCGAACCATCGTATGAAGAGGAATTCAATATGCTGAGGTGACGGGTCGCGTGACCTGAGACCCGAGTGGCAGATGTTTGCATGGAAGACCCCAAGAACACGGGCGTACCAATAGGGGTGATCGCTGTCTTCATGAGCGAGGACCATGATGTCGGGAGCCTCACTGCGCGGATTGACACAGTCCTGGCTGCGACGCAAGTCATAGGTCGTATAGTTAATGCGAAAATTCTTATGCTTGTATATCTTCCCGCCAATAATGGTGACAGTATTGCTCTCTGCATCGGAGAATGTATGCTCCTCGCCATCATAAGGAAGGTCTAGCAGGCGAGAGAGGAGGTGATCTTTAAGCTGCGGCATGAAATCCTGGACACAATGATGAAATATGACGAAATGAGGTGTTGGTTGGCACTAGTAGCAAACATTAGAACAATGACCAAGTTTTCGAAAGAGTTGCAGTCAGTCAGAAACCCAAAGGATGGGAGTGTAAATTAAGAAACCAGTTGCGCCTCAACGATCGAGACCATGATTACCAATCGGCCGGTCTCGATCAGTAAGACGCCACTCACCTCGCCTCGGATCTTACGCTCTAGCACCTTTCTGAAGCACATAAAAATGCTGATCGTCTCTACTGGCAGCCAACCCGCTCAAACCCCCTCCAATGTCACATTCAGTACATACACCTACTGTCATGGCTCCTACGGCTGCCAGTAATTTGCCGCTAACCTACACCCCTGAACCTGTCAGTTCTGCGAAGCGGAAGTTCGACCAACCTAAATGAAGAGCTGCAGATCTACAGTCATTCAAGAAAAAGGCGACGATATTCTCGGTGAGTGGTCAGAATGTGAGGGTGTGTAAGGCTCACAGAAACCTTTGTCAATTCTAGAGAGCAAAGTGGGGTGCTCGATGCATTGTACAAGACTGCGAAATGGATCCCACGTGGAATTAGTCCCTTTGTCAATATTCTAACTGCCTTCCAAATCGGTCTGCATGCTGAGGGACAATCCGACGCTGATACAAGCGAAGTTGGAGCGGGAAATGGGCCAGAGTCGATGACTGAACAAGAAGAGAATATGCAACTGTGAGATTCCGTTTTTAGTCAGTATTTTGCGCTAGCTGACTTATTAGACAGGTCGCCAGCAGAGCGATCCGAGTTCATACGTGTCTACAATGCGATATTAAACTATACTCCTAGCCTGCGAGAATTAATCTCGGAGTTTCAGAGCGAGCCAGCAAGTCTGGGTGACCTCTGTGCACTTGTAAGTATATTTGAAGGCTGTTTTTCATGCTTCCTGAATCGATCTACAGCTTGACGAGCACTCGCGAAAGGCACGCACACAGGACTGTGGAGACCTACGCTACTCCGGAGTAAGGTATATCACCCCCGACCCAGCGCGACAACCTATCTTTCCTGTGATTGACGGGAGGCAGCAGTCGAAGAGTGAGCGGGGCTTCCAGCACCAGCAATGTTCCCGTCTTCTAGTTCCTCAACGTCACCTTGCTGACTTCGATGCCGATCCCGAAGGGTGTGTGATATTTATTGTGCGTCATCATTGACTAATTGTGTGAGTTTCTGCAGCTATCTCAGGAAAATAATTGAGGGCAGGGTGAAGATACGAGCGTCCATGCTGCCGAGTTTTGTTTATGATGAGAAGAGCTACGACCCGCACAACATTCTCAAAGGCCTGTTTCGAGGCTTCTTTCTGGTGCGCGTGAGTGTTCTTGTCTTGATGCGCTGCTTCTATCTCTCACAATGCTCTATTTGACAGGTATTCCGACACATATTCACGGGCCCTCGCACGGCACTCAAAGTCACTGACGGGCCCATTGCCGGGAAGCCCTGGAATGCGCAGATCCTTGGAATGCTTAGTGTAACAAAGTATAGTATAGCATACGCTGCAGTTCAGGTGCGAATAATCTGATTTTCATGCTGCCAGATATTCTTCTCATGAACATAAAGGCTCGTCAGCTTTTGAACTCCCAGGAGGAATGGTCGGTTGAAGATGCACACTTCAACGCGGAACATTTCTTCTACACGATTTTGGCCATCTTCGATGACGCAGCCCACTCCACATGGTACGAGGAAACCATTGACTGGTGGAACAGGTACGTAGTGGTCTCTAGCATATCCTCCCACAAACTGATACATCATTCCCTTAACTTCTCGCCATCGACACCTCTCACTAGACGAGTTTTTGGCAACTCCTACACTGGATCTGATCGCTTGACACACGACGATGATTCGGATGACGAGGAGTCAGATCTCTCGCTTCTCAAGGCTCAGCACGCCGCACGTCAGGCAGTTCAATAATGTGGACGTGCGCCACTCCATTGTCATCGACGCAGCCTTTTCGTGCACCTGGTCAGGCCACCATTCATTTGCGACTATATGCTTCTCGTGCCATTTGATTTATTATGCAGAATAGACAATAAACTGTAATTTTATAATTAAAATGAAAATGCATAATACTATTTTGCGATTCGATCATCTGCGGGTGACTGGTCTGTCACGGAAGCGAACCAATACCACCGTGGATTGATTGGTTTTTGGTTGCAAGGCATACAGTCTTTAGTCGGTCTAGCAATACCTAACAAGAACTGCGATCGCAGTAGACCCATACAACAGTCACCATAATACCATAGCATGCATGACATGGCGTAGGCTGCTAGCCTCGCCAGCCTTGCATGCTCTCGATAGTCATATGGGCCTAGCTACCTATTTTGGCTCTTACATCACCCCGCTGATTTATCATCATGGCAATACAAGACTGTAAAACAATAGCGGTCTCTCGTAAGCTGGCCGGACCTTACAAGGCCATACGAGTACATGCATGGCCATACATAATGCGTTCCTTTTTGCTGATGTGGGTCAGTCCCTGTTCGGCGCCTCTTCGTGTCGATCACCGCCCGCCGCCACCAATCATTCCTCTTTGCCCGACGCGTTTTGCGTGCAACTTCATGCTTTATTCTGCTCCGCTCCAATTTCTATTCCAAACTCTGCGAAACATTTCTGTCTCTGCGCAGCGGGCCCCTATGTCGATCCTACTGATTATCATAATACCGGCAGGTCGAGATAAGTCCCGGACACTCAACGGAGACCGGGACTCCGAGAGGCTTCACTCAGGGTCATGGGGGTTAACATGACTCTCGTCGTCGATTTCCTCATTGTTGCACACGGCTAGCCATCATGACGCACCGGTCCTCGTATCCAGGCTCACCGGAGAAAACCAGGGATAGCCTGTGAGTCTGATCAGCGATCGTGACGATCCTCCTTGCGTTTTCATCTCACTTCTCACGGCAGCCTTGAGAAGCTGGTTCTGAAACCGTGGATCAAGAATACACCGCCACCCCCGCTTGAGTTATGGAATGTCAGGATTGTGGACCCGGGGCAGGCGGTCATATTGCTTGGAACGTACGATGTGTGCACGCGGGACGGCTTCGTACAGTCTATCACGCCCAGCACATCCGCCGTTCATGTTTTGTTCGATGAGACAGTCACAGCTATAGACTTAAATGGGGCGTTCATTTGTCCGTGAGTCTCGTCTCGAGGCAGCAACTCGCAAGGAGATGTGCTGATGTTCTAGTATAGAGGCCTTATTGACTGCCATGTGCACATTACCGCAACGCCTGGAGTGCGGTCGCTATCAGAACTTGCGCGGGTCCCCCAGGAGTCCGTGCACCTGCAGTCGACGTATGTCCTGCGAGGTTTGTAGCTTTCGTTCCTCCCACAGCAGACAGCTCACTCGCGGCCCCAAAAGAGATGCTTCTGCGTGGGTTCACGACCGTGAGGGACACGGGTAGGCTCTGCCGTTCACGCGTTTATTTGCACCTTGCTCATGCTCCGGAACGCAGGCGGTGCCAGCAAGGCATTAGCCGACGCCGTCGAGGAGGGTCTTATTCTAGGGCCCAGGATCATCCAGTGTGGCAGGGGTCTGTCGCAGACAGGTGAGCGTGGAGCAGCGATATGTCTGACCACACATGTAATGTGCAATGTGGAACGCAGGCGGCCACGGCGACATCGGAGCGAGCTGCTGTGGGGGCGGACACGGCCATTCTCTTGGGCGCGTATGCGACGGCGTGCCAGAGGTCCTGAAGGCGGTACGCGAGGAACTCCGAGGGGGCGCGGACTTCATCAAGGTGCACTGTGGCGGGGGCGTCGCTTCTCCTACGGTATGTCCGCAATCTGGTCACTAGAGGGGTAGATGCGCTGACTCACTCGAGATATAGGACGCCATAGAGACGGTGCAGTTCACCGCGGAGGAGCTGCGCGCGATCACAACGACGTGCCGGCAGATGGGCGGGAAGATCGGTGGGTGTATGCGCTCTCTTCCCAAGTCGGGTACTCACGGGACGCACGACGGCGCAGTGACGGCGCACGCGTATACCGACGAGGCCGTGCGCCACGCGATCGAGAACGGCGTCATGGGTATCGAACACGGGAACCTGATCAGTCCTCAAACCGCTCAGCTGTACGTTCCCCCGACTCCCCTTCTCCTTCGTCTGAACACGAGACTCACATCGGACGTTCTGCAGCATGGCGGAGAAGGGCATCTTCCTCACCCCGACGCTCTCGTGCTACGGCATCATGGTCCGCCCGCCCTTCGAGGACTACCTCCCGCCGGAAGGGAAGATCAAGAACGAGCAGGTCATGTCGAAGGGCCTGGATGCGCTCAAGGTCGCGGACGCCGCGGGCGTCACTATATGCTAGTGCGGGCAACTGATATCGTTTTACTTAACGCAGCGCTGACGGACGCATATAGCGGGTCGGATCTGCTGAACAGCCTGCAGGCGCTGCAGACGGAAGAGGTGCGTCTCCACCCTGTGCCATCTGCTCTTGATGTCATATTCGACGGGTGCTCTAGTTCACAGTCCGCGCGTCGGTCCTGCCCTCTCCGAAGGTGCTGCAGCACGCGACGAGCAACGCTGGTCAGTTCCCAGTTCCCAGTTTCCAGTCTCCCGCGCGGGTCTCCGGCTGACGCGACGAAACTCATGCGTACAGCGGCGATGCTCGGGAATGCGAAGATCGGCCGCGTCGCTGTGGGCGGGTACGCCGACCTCCTCATCCTGGACGCCAACCCGCTCGCGGACGTCACCGTGCTGGACTATCCGGAGGACCACCTGTTCGCCGTCATCAAGGGCGGCGCTGTTGTCAGCAGCATGATCGAGGGGCTGCCTGCTGTGGTGCCGTTTTGAGTAGTTGCCGACGTAGCGAAGAGCCTGGTAGGGTGTGTGCTCGCAAATCACGGAAGCAGGGCGTTCGTTCGTTGTGTACCCTCGCGCTACGCAGCTCGACTCGTTTTGGAAAATGGAAATAGTGATGAGTGTGTTCTTCGGTGTCAATACTAGCCGCTGTTTGCAGAGCCTGTGGTCGGAGGTCTGAAGTCTTCATGTTGGTAATATCCTCAAAGACAGCAATCGCGATCGCAGCGATCACTCATGGCACAGTTGCGGTCCCGCGCACTGAAAGACAATAATCTAGCACAGCAGCTTCGGTATTTGAGGCATACAAGAGCATGATTGTTGGCTTAAACTTGTGGCGGGCACCGTTGGACAAAATACGACATTGAGCCAATTGAAAAAGGTCTGATTGCACCAAAGGGGACAACAAACTAGCGCAACGACATGGAAGCCGTCGCGAAGCCCCGCATGTGAGTGTCTGCCCGTGGAAACTATCACTGGGGGCAATCTAAGATGTCCGCTCTCCGAATATGAGATGTACGAATTTAAGAGATTGTTTACAGAAGTCTGATCCATGAGCACTATCTCGGCCTTCCCACAGGGCGAGCGCGCGCGGCTCTCTGAGCGGCGTCTTGATATACAACGCAGACACAGAGAACAAGAACGGGGATCCCCTTCTCTCTAACCTCGTCGTTTGTTTCGCCAGCCGCTGCTCGGTCGCCCTCCTTCTCGCCCAGTACATTGCTTTTGCAGCGCGATGTGCCCCCTTTTTCGTTCGGTGCCCACACTGTACACAATGTGTATTTTTGCTGGCGCCCCGGTGGGCGCAAGCCATCGAGGGCGTCGAGACTCGCTCACCTCGCGTGATCTCAAGCCTAAGACGGCGTCGATTAAAGATAACTACCTGGCTTCCGAATATCGAAAGAAGGCCATTGACAAACGCTGTATAGTCGAAGCTCCTAATATGGCAGCAGATATATGACACAATCGTTGTTCGAACATGAGCTACGGTATTCGTTGAATATTGTGCACCAAAACATTGACCAAAAAACATTACAACAGAGGAATTTTTGCGGACCCAGTACATTGCGGAAAATCATCAATATCTACAGCACGGATATCCCTCAGATAGACTGAAATGGATCACCAAGCGCAGGTGCAAAACCAGCACTAGTGACTATCGCCATTTGTGCTCCACGCTGTTACAAAAAAACTGATCAGAACATGACTGTATGGCAAATGAGAAGACGCACAGTAGGATGCCTCGTCTGTGCATTTTTGGCAGACGAGCTTTCATGCGATCCTCCAGCGGCACATACGAGAGTGCTTGTTTTTTAGGACCCACGTCAAGTGACGGAGGCGGTGGAAGCGAAGACGGGCCAGCAGAGGGTGCCAGAGGCGACGGGAGCGGTGGAGGGCCAGACGATGCAAGAGCTGGACGGATTGATTGGGGAAAGTGAAGAGCTGGAGGTGACTTAAAAGCTGGAGGTAACTGTGCCATTGAGGAGGATGCGTGCTTGGTAGACTTGTCCCAATCTCTAGCCCTGGGAAGGGGTCTAGACTGAACACTAGATCTCCGTCTATATATACTAGCAAAGTAGTCAGTCCATTCTTGTTTCAATTTGTGCATTATATGGAGACATACTTGTCCATAGAGTGTGAGGCCATGGCAGGAGCTTGCTGCGCAGATTGCACATGCAAGATAGGTGATATCCACTCCGCGTGTTGCCGATTGTAGCTGTAACTGATGACGACCTCTGCGAGAGCCTCGAAGACAGGCGTCGATAGGATCACATCGATTCGGGCAAGACCATCCTCGCCTTCGCATAATCTTTCCACTGCTGCGCTATATGTGATCACGTCGAATGCGAAGTCGATTTCGATCTTTGATATGCGAGCTGACGTGACGCTGGACAACATGTCGTGAAGTGAATTGCACAGCCCCAGCACATGCTCGGTATCAACAGCGGACGTAAAAGCCAAATGTACGAGTTGCGTGTTCTCAGATATGTCGAAGCGGTCGCCTGTCGACATGGTACCCATACATCAGTGTACTCAGTTGATATTCGACGCCAGAACAGAGTCGTACCTGATATATGGCATGGTAGTTGAGATGGCAGAGCAGCATGCAAATGCAGCGTATGAAGTGATGCGCCGACGTGTTTGGTCAATTTGTGCAGGGCATGATCCCTCGCCGTTTGAATGACAAAATAAGGAGAGATAATGCTGTGTAATTCGGATAATTGGGAGACGGAAGCCGTAGTAATGAAAACGTCGAGCAAAGCGTCGAAGGAGGGCGAAACTCCAGGTCTCGAAACCAAACGAAGGGACGCTACACGCGGCAAGGGATTGCGAGGAACCCTATAAGGCTCCGACCTATGGTTCAAAGGGAAAGATGGACAGTACTGGAGTCGCTGAAGAGCGGGAAATGTGGACAGAACGCGACAAATTGCGGTGACAGATGGGAATATACCCATGCTTTTGATGTCGAGAGACTGCACCTTGCCCCAGAATAAGGCCGCAGGGACGATGTGTTTTGCTGCAGAGGTGCGATGACTGAGCGCGACGACTGCGAAGAAATCAAGTATCTCGAGGAGTGGAAATGGCTGAACCGTGGGGGAAATATCGAGAACGAGCTCTTCCACATTGGTACTGGGGAGTAGGCGGAAGTCTGAGATGGTCTTATAGTCACAGGCACCTTGGCCTGAGAGGGCAATATCAGTCAGACTGAGCCTCTTGAGGCCTGGCAGGTTACAGACAAGGCGGCAGAATGACAGAATGGAGGAAAAACTGACGTCAGAGAGAGTGAGGCCAGAAATGGAATGGAATCGAGAGAGATTGTGGAAGATGATGTCTGAATCGAGATCCTGCCTATGCCAGTTTGCCGCCGAGATAGTTAGTTCAACGGTGTGGGTCCACGTCCCTCCAAAGCGAGCAGCGAACGTTCCCAAGTGGGCGATGGACCCACGCCCCTTGCCATCCTGTCCCCGAACGTGGACATGCAATGGCCCACGCCAACACTCCCGGTGTTCATATGCGACTTTGATGTGCGCCACCTCTTCGTCGCTGCTGAACATCGCTGATCGTGGCAGATGCATCCATCCTATGTCCCGCCAAGACTTGCACACGGCAGTGCATGTTGCAATGGTGTCGTATTCGCCTTCTTTCTTAAGTAGAGCGAAGACCATCCACCAATTATCCCACTTGAGGGTCATGTCAAACTGAAGTCAGAAGGTATCAATGCGAGTAGCGCCGGCCCAATTTGAATGCTTTGCTGTGAGAGCTGATGTGTGCGGCGTAGTGGCTCTGAGATATTGGTCATTGTCACCCAAAGACATAACTGAGTCCCTGGCGATTGGGGACACTTACCTGAATGTCGACGCGAATTATGTGCGTCGAGCTTGGGGCGTAGTGACAAGGTGCATATGGCAGATCTAAGTCGGAACGGGGCGCGTATGACTGTTATCCGCAGCCTCTGTGACAGCGTCCGGAACCACTGATCCAATCAGTACCCGAATAGCCTGCTTCCCAGGCCTTTGTAGCATCTCCAAAATCTGGTCAACCTGATTCTGCACCGCACATCTGCATGCAATGTTTACCCCGCGCACGGTCTGCCCGTACTTCATGCATTCATGGCTGGTGCACCGCGTGCCACGCAAATAGTGCGGTCCACGGCCGGGCCGAGCCGCATATAGCCCGCCCCGAGCTGCCCTAAGCACTCATAAGCCCTCCCGGAGGGTAGATAATCAATATTGTACCTTGTTGGTCGCTGCTCGAATTGTAAGCGCTGAAGCCAGTAGGCGCCTGTAGATCTCCGTGCGTCTAAAGGCTGGCGGGAAGATTCTGTCCTTGTAACTATTCAAAATATTCTGTCGCTCGGGAAAGCACTTATTGGCCGTCACAAAGGCCGCCACTTCTCACTCAAAGAACATAGGAATGTCGAACACAACTATATTGCCAGGATCCACGTCGAATGTTCAACTGGCGGGAACTCCGACCGGTGGAGATAATACTGCCGCTGGGCCTTTATACATGCAGCTAGTAGTCCGGAGAGACCTGCTCGATGTCAGTAGCGTTCACAAACCTACTAGTAGCATGAGGTCGTCATTGACCGACCGATCTGTTTTTGATACTCGTGGTGTGTCCTAGGCTGAAGGCTGGGGAGTCGGGCCACTGATGGCGCAAGTAGCCCACGCTACCGCAGCGGTGAGAGCGTGTCGTCAATGGAGACTGGCAATGGACCCTCATTGGAGAAGTACTCGCGACCGGCAGGTGCTGCATGAGACTCGCGAATTACCCGAGACGCAAACTTACCTTGCTGATTTGAAAACTATGCACAAAGTGCGTTCACATATGCACAGCCTGATAGACATGCTCGGACTGACCGCATTTCACCGCAACCCAGGTGGTACTGCAGGTATCGCATAATATGATCCTTTCGATATTTCACTCGTGATGTATCTGACAATCGCTTTGCAGACGGCAGATAGGAAGAGTTTGGAGAAACTGTGTACGCTGCTCTCTTCCAGCGATCCTCCAGTGCCACATCATCTATGGATGGAGCAACCAGACAACGAGCCTACCTGCTTGGCTCTTGCGCCCAACAGACGAGAGTCGAAGATCAGAAAAGCGTTGGACAAGAGCGGATGTCGATTGTGGAAGTCATAGTCTCTAAACATACCTGGAGTTCTTTCGAAGTCACCCACGAACTGAACATGTTTACGACAGTCTCCGGATGAAGTTATATTCCTACATACACCACAAACTACTTATGCGAATTCCCTACATGCATCATCGCCGGAAGACAGCAGTGTCAATTAGCGAGATGGGATGAAACTAGTACATCTCGAGGCTCATGCCGTCATGGATCTCGTAGTCCGCTAGAGTTATATGGTCCTTGTAGATCGTGTACCTAGCAGAGTAGACAGGAGCCCGGAGAGTTACACCGCGAGACTGTCCAATCAAAGTTCGGGGACATACCACTTCTTCAGCTGAATCTTCGTGTGGTCCGTGCCGGTTTGAGCGGCAATGAGCTTCTTCAAATCGCCTACAGTGTCATCCGGGCTGCATTTGACGCGCACTGACGACCTCTTCAGTTCAAGAATCGCTCAAGCCAAAGACACGCCGTACATACTCACCTTTGCGACCTAGACGATCGTTCGCGATGACCTACAAGTGCATTGCCACACGGTATACGCAATCAAAACTAGCAGTCTTTGAGGAGAATGCGACTACACTCACCTCGATGAGCGGCATTCCAACGAGTGCTAGACCAGAAATGCAAACGAGAGATGGAAGTGGAAGGAGTAACAGACGCTCATGCGGGCTTACGTCACTTTTTATCTCGATCATGATAACATCCTTAAAGAGCAGCTACTGCTGAGCGTCTGGCACTTTTGCTCTACCTACTCATTACCATTAATATTACTGCGAACCCGAGTATCGAAGCGAGCTCTCACGCGTCTAGTGACTCTACTCCCTCTGGTCTTGGATGTCCTCAGCACAGCAAGTACTTGCGCCCGTCCGGGTACAAGGTCATACTGATGGCTTCCGAGCCTTCGTTTGGCAGGCGTGACATTAGCATCTACTAAATCATGGGCAGATGCTTAATTACGTTGCAACATGTTTCGAGGATAACGGGGTCGATGATGTGATGTGATGATGATGCTTTGTGAGCCCCGCCTCGTGGAGTCTGTCAACTTTATCATCGTTATGAATGACGCAATACCATTACTCAGCTTGCTTGGTCAGTTGAACTCTGTATGTGGTTTATAACTACCGGAACACAACGCGCGGGCCACCACTATCATTCTTATTCACTGAACACAATATGGGTCATCCAGATGAGAACATTTATCCTACTGCCACCGGACGTGCGGCGGAGACAGTGGAGCAGCACCAGGAGCCGCAAGACTTGGTATTTTGGGCCGGCTGGGTGCGTACCACGATAAGCGTCGACCCAGACGATACTGATTCCACGATACGGCCGGACAGTTCTGCCCCTTCGTCCAGCGGGTGTGGATTGTGCTCGAAGAGAAGAACATACCATATCAGTACAAGGAGGTTAACCCGTACAAGAAGGAACAACACTTCCTCGGTATGTCTCTGCGCGCGGTCAAGATTCGGAATACTGACGCTCGTCATCCGCAGATATCAATCCCAAGGGCCTCGTTCCCGCTATAGAGTACAAAGGCCGGGCCCTCTATGAATCACTCGTGATCTGCGAATTCCTCGAGGACGCGTACCCGAGTCGCGCGCCCCACTTGCTCCCGCAGGACCCCTTCGACCGGGCATACGTGCGTCTCTGGGTAGACCACGTCTCGAAGTCGATCATCCCGGCGTTCCACCGCGTGCTGCAGGCGCAGGAGCCCGAGAAGCAGAAGCAGTTCCTCGAGGAGTACTATGTCACGTTGCGCGCGGTGGCAGATAAGGTCAAGGGCCCGTACTTCCTCGGCGAGCATTTCAGTCTCGTGGACGTCGTGGTAGCACCGTGGGTTATCCGCGACTACATCCTCAAGGAGCACCGCGGGTACACGCGCGAGGGCGTAAGTCCGAAATGGAAAGACTATGTGGAGCAATTGATAAATCGCGAGAGCGTGCGCAAAACGCAGAGCGTGAGTAGGATTAGTCTGTTGGTCCGCTCGGCGCTGATTCTATGTGCTTTCGGATAGGACCTGGAGCACTACGAGCCGATCTACGCGCGATACCTGCGTGACGAGGCGCAAAGTGAGGTCGCAAAGGCTACAAGGAGTGGACGTGGGCTACCGTGAACGTTTCAATCTACATGCAAATCCGGTCTCTGGAACGTTGTACTTTCATCGCATGTATTTTTAAATCCATCGCAAACACTCATCAAGCATAGTGTGGCGATGCATCGAAACGCTTCCCGCCATGGCATCCTACTGCAAGTGTCATGAAGTTGTAACATGGTTTCTGGGCGCTGTATCTGGAGATGCTGGAAGGTACATATGTACACGTTTGCAACGTCTCAATAGGGACTTTCCCACTTACTTGTCTGCCTGAAGAGAGGCAAGACATCGATCTGAAGTCCCACCAATGAGAGATTCTGAGGTCATTGATTCCTACAGCTTGGAGACGCGCGCACGCAATCCGTGCAATATGTTTATCAGGACAGATGCAAGTTCCTCCGGCTTTTGCTGAACGATCTGTCGGGTGATGAGCATACTGGCTCTAGTTCACACGTCAGTAAATAAAGGATACGTACCATATGACCTGCGCCGGGAATACGGACGACTGATGCGACGTCTCTCCCCTTCGACTTATCTATCATAGACGCCTGTCCGTAGCTAGGCCTATGTGGAGGACACAACGCATGAGTTAGGTACGGAGATGATGTGGGGACGCTGAATACGTGCGTCAAGTCGAGGATCTCGCCAAAGACCACATGAATCGGGATATCATGGCAGACTTTCTCGATCTGTTCCGTGGCCTCGAACGTATGTTCGACGTCGTCGTAGTTCTTGGCCTCCTCCGATTTAGCACACTTCGTTACTACTGCTCCTGGAGCAGAGTCGTCGGATGCTGGACGCAGTCCAAACGACTGGCCAAAAGAATGCACGTAAGCGAACACAGATACGGCAGGTTACCGGTGTACAGCATGACATGACTGACACAGAACAGTTGCAAGACTCGCGCGTCCCAAGTGTTCCAAGGGAAACGCTTGCTGAACCATTGAAATGCATCCTCTCTACTCGGCCAGACATCTCGACGAGCGGAGACTGCTTTCCTCGCTATGCGCAAGGCCTTCTTTTGCCGCTCGAGATGAGCATAGAAGGTCTCCTTGTCGATAAGCGGAGGTTCGACGAGGATAATTCCAAGGTACGGGACGACCCCTGGCTCCAGCAACTTAGTCGTATACATGCTGTGCACAACTGGATTTATTGACTGCACGATGTGAATACATAAACAGGACATACAATGTTGACGATCCAGCAGAATGTCCAATCGCAATCAAGCGGTGTCCACTGACATGGGGTGTTTTGAGAAAGGTGACAATGGCCATCGCCCAGTCCGCGAGAGCTAGCCAATGTTTCAGCACGATTGTGTAGGATGCACAGACCTTGCAACATACTAATCGCCTCCTCTCTATGTTTTAGCTCATCTGCATTCAGGATCGCTGAGTCCCCATGGGCTTGCCAGTCGAATGCCCAAACTTCTCGAATTACGTGAGAAGATGGGTCGTGGTTCTGGAGTCGGAATAAGGCGTTCAAAGTGGGCTCCCACAATTCCTTGTCTAGTGAGGCGGGTTCAGTAACATGGCTGATTTGACCGCTTTGTTGACTTACGGAAGCCAGACCCATGGGCAAGGAGGAGTGTGAACCCCCGCTCGCAGCTGCAGCCGGGTCTGTATCGTTTAGCCGCCATTTTCATAGCAGGACCCCCGGTGGCTAACGGACCATCCAGAACGAAGGAATCGGTTTGTAATTCGAGTTCCATCCGGGACATCGTATGGATCGTGGAGACTATAAGATGCCAGTAATGACTCGGCGAAGCGCGACGGTATAGGTGTCTGGTACAGGGAATTCGGAGATTTACGTATATGAGGTATCGAAGAAGCCGATATTAAGAAAGAGGCATGCATCGTTGTCAGCGGATGCGATGCATTCGATGCATCTTGCCCATGATGACTCTTACTCGAAACTTTGTAGACGCCGAGACCGCCGGCGGCCGCAGTTCTGAGTGACAGTACTAGTATAGTGTTGCCGCGCTTTGAGACGCCCCACGGTGGCGTTGCAGACGTTGTTCTTGAACTCCGTTCTTTAGCTCAAACACGATCGTCCGGCTTACCTCATCCACCCCCGGCCCACCCACATTGATCACTTATTGGTAACTCAATGGTCAACGAACACTCTCTGGGCGTGTTTCTTCTGCCAAACGGCATGGACCCACATAACGGGCCTGTTTCAGAGTCCGGTTTGGGTTTGCGAACCGTCCAGATACTGCAAGAAGGTAGCCACTTACGGCAGTCAAAGGATATAAATAGAAGGAAACAGCTTCCTTCCTTCCTCCGATCCGTTATGAACGGGCGATGGTTGCATCACGCTTATTGTTCAATCTACATTCCATAAAATTTGTATTCGCCCTAGAGGTGCCAGCGGCTTTTGGATACCGGGCGGCCTACCGCCATGTGAGTTGAACACCCCCCCTTATCTTACTATTCGGAACAACTATCGCTTCGATCCTTTGGCCGTCTTCTTGCAAGTAAGTTATCGGCCTGGAAATGAGCACGTTGCAGCGGCGAACAGGTGTCAACATACTTTCAGGTTACAATAGTATAGTTCTGCAGAGCATCGGTGTCCTTGAGCAGTCTCATACCCTGCGCAGTCTATACGCATCGCGTGTATCCAGTCATGTGGGGGCTCATCGTGTCCCTCAGCGTGCTCTGCCTTGTCGTTGTGATCTTCAAGACCTCATCTAAACGCCCTCCTTTGCCGCCAGGTCCCAAAGCCAAGTTCTGGACCGGGAATGCCCACCAACTCCCCACCACCGAACCATGGCTGACCTACGCTGTATTGTCCCAGATGCACGGTCTGTCGCACAAGTGTGATATAGATTTCTCCGCTCGTTGATTCCCCATTCATGTTCCTTAGGACCTGTTGTCTATTTCCGTGTGCACGGACGCCGAATGCACGTTTTGAATACTCTGAAGGTCGCCTTGGATCTTCTGGAATCTCGGGTAAGCTTGTACTCGGACAGACCCATGGCATGGATGTACAAGGAACTAGTCGGCCGAGAGCTCGCTGTCTTCAACATATCAGTCAAGCACCCCCGTTTCAAGATATACAGAAAGCTCCTACAGAGCGGGTTGAACCAAAGAGCGACTCGGACATACAGAGCAATCCAAGAGGAAGAGACGAGGACTCTGTTCCTGGAGCTAGCAAGAAGTCCTGAACAATTTGTGTCCCATATCCGGCGGTTCGTATTATCCACTGAAATCAAACAGCCTCCATCTGAGTTAAACACTGTTCATCAGGAATGCAGGCGCAGTGATATTGAAGGTCGCTTACGGCTGGACAGTTGCAGAAAATGATGATGATTTCGTCTTGCTTATGGAAGAGTCGATCAAGGTTCATGCTGAGATCGTCAAGCCTGGCAGATGGCTGGTCGATACGTATCCCATCCGTTGGCATTCTTTTCTATCAGGCCCTGCCGACGCCCATGCTAATTGCGTATCCTACAGTTCGGTTCGTTCCGAAGTGGTTCCCGTTTGCCAACTTTCATCGTCAAGCAGAGATATATCGCAAGGAGTTTTCACGCATCGACGCCGTCCCGCATGCATGGGCCAAGGAGCAAATTGTGAGATCGTGCTTCTTCGTGGATGCTGTGGCTTAGTTGCTCAGAGGGTTGCGTCTGTCTGCAATGTACAGGAGTCCGGACATTATTTGGACTCGTTCGTGTCTCTGAACCTCCGCCCCGACGATGGTCACATCCCGGACCCTGAAGAAGAAAATATGTTCAAATGGTGCAGCAGTGCTTTGTATGCCGGAGGCGCCGACACGGTATGGTCATAGTCTTCACCACATGTCGGTCGTCCTCACATATGTGGTAGGTTGTTGGCGTGGTAACCACTTTCTTCCTTCTGTCCCTCCATCGTCAAGTCCAAAGGCGGGCACAAGCAGAGATAGATCGTGTCGTGGGAAACATGCTTCCGAGTATCGACGACGAACCTCATTTGCCATACGTCTCTGCTCTGCTCAAGGAGGTTTTGAGATGGGCTCCAGTACCCCCGTTAGGTCAGGACATGTCTCACGTCTTTTGCGCATCGTGTGGCTGATCCTACCTTCAGGTTTACCGCACAGAGTGGTTGAAGATGATAGCTACAATGGCTACTGGATCCCGAAAGGGACTACAGTCTACGCGAACATCTGGTCAAGCTCTCATGTCTTTCTGTCACTAGACGTACTGACAATTATATACAGGGCTATTGCACATGATCCTGACCTTTATCCTGTTCTATCCAGAGCGGTCTCTGCCTCCTCAGGGTGCCGAACCGCAGTGAGATCCACGCAAATACATTTTCGGATTTGGCCGCCGAGTCTGCCCAGGTAAGCATATCCTAAAATCATGCCATGTGTCCAACGACTCACGGCTGTACCAGGTGCTCACTTCGCTGAAATGTCCACTTTCCTGGTCATTTCGAACATTCTTGCCACATTCAACATCTCGAAAGCTCTTGACGGCACCGGTCGGGAGGTTGAGCCTCAAGTCGCCTTCAATACTGCCGTCACAAGGTGGGTTTGTCGATTCTGAAGCGTGATGTTGGCTGACAGGAGGGCAGTCATGTCAAACCATTCCCGTATCGCATAACAGTTTACTCTCCCGAGCCTTTAGGGTCACTCGATTCGGAGAATGGAGCCGATACGCTGGCATAATAAGTCTGAGTTCTGCAGATTTAATCGCGCTATCTATTTTACTGTTGTGACCTGGCTGCATCAAGCTGTCCTTGTGTCTATGGATTGTATGATAGTATGTGGTATGTTCTTGTCGGCTAGGCCATACGGGTAGCTGACAACGCGTTTTGATTCGAATTGACTCTTCTACCTCATTAGAAAGAGGTGAAGTTTGACGAGCACGGGTGTCGGTGCTTCAGACCGAAATAATTCAGTACATGGGCGCGGTTCTGAATCCGACGCATCAGAACATTCGTGCGTCAACTGAGATCGTTTGAGCCTCCTAAACTATGCTCGCGCATTACTAGCCCTCGTATAAAAGATACGATCATCCCTCTACTGACAATGTACTAAATCTGCAATGACAACCGTGAAGTGGTCACTCGCACTACAGTTTTAGTGTGAGTCTCTATTTCTCGGGTCGGCATGGATGCACTACACGCTAGTGAGTACCCTGGGTGTTCTTGAGTAGTGAGAATGGTCTACGACGAGTTAGAGCCTGTCATAGACGTATGCGTCGTCGTGTGGGTGCATAAGCGCTTTGATATCCGGAGCCGGCGCAGGTTGAAGGTCTTTCCTTCCTTCCTTTGCCTCCTCACTTCTGCAGTCAGAATGCGCAAGCATCTGCCAAGGATATATATGCGACACACATATATTATATCCTTGGCAGATACTTGCGCATTCTCTTCATGCGCTGGGAATGAGCTTACGCCTCAATTTATCTACAAATACTACCAGAGGCATGAGGTTATTAGTAAATATTGGTCGTATCGCCAAATCAAGTACACAAATTATACGTTTGTCGCTTGTATGAAGCTCGGCGCTCCGGCGCTCATTCCAAACCGCTCAAACGCTCAAAATAAACATGTACAAATGGCGCGGAAGGCTTGCCTCCAATACGCATGAGCGAGGCGCGTGACACAGACGCGTCCGACCCACTTCTGTGCAGTGTGATTCCCTCCATCCTCCATGATATTTCTGTAGATTCACAACATGAACTCGTATCCGCCCGAGTTGTTGGCACAGCTCGCGCCGGTCATGTTTGTCGGCGGGCTCGAGCCCCCGCAACCCCCGGGGCAAGGCAAGGATCCGTTCGCGGTGCTTTCATGGCGTCTACGCGAATCACTGCTGCATCAACGCAAGGTAGCGATATGGCAGCCGGAGAGGGCTAGGAAGTTCCAGGTGGTCATTGCGGACAAGGTACGCTACCTAGAGCTCTTCTCAGTTGGGAGTGACAGAGACAATATCAGGACGTGCGCTTCCCCCCGCGAAAACTCGTGCCCCCAGACGATCCGCAGTACCAAAACTCTCACTCGCCGCTATCCCCCCTGACGCCGACGTCGCCTCTGTATCCGGATGGGCTCATTGCGCCCATATGGATTCGCAAGCACACGACGCTGATACCATCGGTGCTGGTGGTATTTATGCGCATATATGAGTACCCGCAGGCCGAACGAGCCCCACTGGAGACGGAGGAAATAGACCAGCAACGTGAGACTGAAGAGAGGCGGAAGGACAACGAGCTTTGTGCCGAGATTGCGCAGCGGAAGCGGATCGCGGCTGAGCGCGGCGTTAAGCTGACAGTGGTGCTCTTAGCTAGCAGGAAGATGTTAGGTATGTGGTGTGAGTTCTTCGCACGTATAAATTCTCATTGTCCGCGCAGATGAAGCGGTACTGGACGTCCGTCTGACCTACATCCGCAGAAACAGCGGGCTCGACCCTCGTGCGGCGCTGTTCGTGCTGAGCCCTGTCTCGCAGTCCGAGGTTGGCGAATTCGTGCACAGTCTGCAGGAAGCATTGTGGGAGCCCGCCCTTGAGTACTATACCAATCACTCCAAACGCGTGCGTCGCAAGCGCAACAGGCACTCGCAGGCTGTAAGTGCTTACTCCCTTCCTCCGCTTAGGGGCGAAGTACGCCCGCTTAGAACAGAGGGGTGGTCTGTCCGGTATGAATACAAGCTGGCATGTTTCGCCGAGTTCAGGGGAGAGGACGAGGTCGCGCTCAGGTACGCCGCGAATATTGCTAGTCTTTGATTGTGCTGAACATATGCGCACGTCAAGACACTACCAGGACGCGTATGCGAGTCTACTGGTAATGTTTGGCTCTACGGCAATCCTGCCCCCAAGAACGAAGCGGTGGGCCGAGGCAAAGGTGCTGGCTGACTGCATTAACATGAAGGTGTGCAAATATGCTAGGTCCCACACCTGGATACGCTCTGAACAGTACCTAGATTTGCAAACTATACCTGTACAACAACGAACATTCTCTTGCTCTTTCTACGCACAATAATCATATGCGCAAGTTTGCAGACTTTTCGCGTGGCTGGGGCATTGGCGAGGAGACGTTCGAGTTTTGGAGCTGGCTAGCGAGACAGTCAGTGAACTGCAATGTTCCTGTAAAGCTATATTTTCTGAATGTGTGCATAGACATCGCGCCTTTGCAGAGCTTTTGGAACAAGGCACCCGCTCAACACTCACGATCCCAACACATTTCTCGACATCGCCGCCTGCGGTCGCAGCGGCTGCTGCTGTAGCACAGACATTGGATAGCAGCCAACGGACTATCTTGGAGATGGAGGCAATGCGTATGCTAGGGTTGAATCCTACTCAGGCGCTGCAGCATCCAGGGTTCTACTACTATATGGCAGCAAAATGTACTGAAAGGAGACGAGAACGCTTCCTGAGTGCTCTGGACGCGGAGGTGAGCCCTCGACAGAACTTCATAGAATGAATATTCACAGCCACATGGTATATGGGAAATAGGCGAAGGAAGAACCGACCACGACATCGCCTGGATTTACGAATGAGAAGAAGGTAGACCATCTGGCTTTAGTTCTGGAGGTGGGTGTGCTATTGTCGGACGCGTGCACACGTACTCCGATGCTCACAGACAGGCTCACAGCTCTATACCCGCTCGTACGAGCTTTTCAAAGCCTTCAGCCCGTCAAATACTCAAGGCCATAGCCGTTTGACGCTATGGATAGCATATTGCATTGCTCAGACTTACTACGAATCGGGCAAATTCGACATGGCAGTTCGGTGCGCATATGTGGCGCACAAGGCGCCCCAACCCAGTACTGATCATTACGTTCATGTTCCACAGGTTCTTCGAGCGGATAGCGAAAACGTACCGCAGAGAGAAATGGGGATCTCTACTTCAACCGCTACTCACGGCATGGTATTCATGCGCGCAGCAGATGGGCGACATGGAACTCAGCGTACGGTTGTTATTCGAGATGTTGGGGCATGGTTTGTCAAATCCTCCCACGGTAAACGTAACCTTCTGATAACCATGACTCGTAGGAATCAGAACACAGCAGGATGATGCCGACTCAACGCAGGAAGACCTAAGTGCGGTCCTGAAGGTCAGTGCATATTGCGCTCTGGGAGATAGCGGCTGGTTGATGTATATCAGAGCTCCGTGCCGTCAATAACGGAGGAGCCTTTCGTGATCGATTCGTCGGATTTGGAACCGATCTGTGCGTTCGTGGGTCACACAGCCTATAGCCAGAATACTGATGTTGATTCGTCACGATCTGTAGTAGTCTCGTCTACAGTCTTCTGGAGGAATGATGTCATTGTGGGAGAGGCGGTGGCATTCCAGCTATCGCTGACTGCACGCCCAACAGTGTCCATGGCGTCGCTGCCATTCGTATCTCTCAGCATACACTTCTCTTCCGATCTACCGCCCGTCACCATCCGCCATACACCAGCCGTGTATGAGGGAACACCTTCTCTGCAGAAGATTGACCTAGGGTACATCGCTTCCCCAACATCAGAGGCCGAATCTGAGGATAAGGAAGTGGAGGGGTCGCTGAGATGGCGTCCAGACGGCAGGATTGTCTTCTCGGGCAGCGTCTCGTCAGACGTACCCACAATTATCAAGGTGGATCGTTGGTTGGTCAAAGCGCTTTTTGCTGGCACTAATGATTGCCCATAGATTACGAAGCTTATTTTGACCTTGAGGGAGGGTAGCTGGCAGATACAGGTTCCCCTGTTTCCTTCCGCCACACATGCTGGTCCGACATACCCGAAATGGCTCAACAAAATCGAGCCCTGGACATTCGTACCAATACGTCGGGAGCATTACTCTACTGTGACGTGAGTTCACATCTTTGCATGTGCCTGCACTTCTGACATGTTACTTAGTGTCCGCCATCGACCACACAAGGTAGAGGTCAACATCTCGCATCACGCCCCTGCATTGATTGGAGAAGAGTTTCCCATCTGTGTTGATGTGAAGAATTTCGATGATCGAGATATGGATATTGTGGTGGATGCGCTTTTGCAGCCCACAGAAATCGATGAAGCTGGTATGTGCTCTGCAAATGTAGACTTGGCCATCTACTCACTGTGCCCAACTTGCACTCGACAGAGAACTTTATTCGCATTGGCGACGACCGCTCGACGAGTCTGGTGAAGGGAGCCTCGTTAGGTGTCATCGCACCAGGCGCCAGTACTTCCATCACACTCCATCTGGCTAGTGCTGGTGCTGCCTATGATAGGGTCATTGATATCTCTGTGCAGTCCCGAGTGGTCGCTGTCGATGACGTAGTCAGTGGACTCACTCCGCCTGGTAGCCCAACCGCACCATCTCTTGCAGATAGGGACGAGGCGCTGCGAACCTTGGTGATTCCCGCAGTCGAGCCGATTAGAGTCGAACAGCAAGTTTTGTATAATCGATCTTTGCGGAAGCAGCCCGGGCTGGCCGACCTTGCCACCTACAGCCATGAATTCTGGGATGATGGTGATGTAGGCGAGGCGATAGTAACCACTTCGATTTCTTGTACGGCGCCTTCCGGTATAGTAGTCGAGGCAGTAAAGGTCGTCCGAGAAGTGAGTCACACATATTGTTCATGCAACACGCTGGACTGTCTCATCCGTTTGCATAGAATAACAATCAAGCCCACGTTATCGACAGTTCTACTGAACAAAGCGAAGAGGACTTCCTCTCTGGTAATGATTTCTCCCTCTCGCCTGAGCCCACTCTTCCTCACTCCTGAATAGAATGGCTCTCCGGTGACGAGTTTTGTGATCGTTGTCGTATTGGTTTGGCCATCGGCGAGGATTACATACAAGGCGAGGATATTGCTGGGCCGGGCATGTATGAACTGTCCTGGAGGAGGTATGGCTTGGGTTGTTGATATCGGCCCAATGTGTTGACTCAAACGCTGCATAGAATCCTCCCCGACGGCACATACGGACCCACAGCAACTAGCCGCTTCCCGCTTCCGCCACTGCGCCCACCAGTTGACGCACTCGTTGCACTACTGCACGCGCCCCCCTCCGGGAAGCTACACGTCCCGTTCCTGCTCCGCCTCGATATCCGCAACAGGCACCCATCGCGCGCTGCCAATATCGTCGTGCATCTCGAGACAGACACCACAGATAGCTTTGTCGTTGCCGGTCTTCGGAGCGGCCGCATTCCGATCTTGTTGCCTGGTGCCGAAGAGTCGTTGGTCTGGAAACTCATCCCTGTCGAGTGCGGCTTCGTCAAGGTGCCACACATCCGGGTGCTAGATCGTCGAAGGGATCCACAAGATCTGGCCGCGATTGCTGGTGACTCGCGGGGTGGGGAGATCGTTCGGATAGTCGATGTGCGGTGGGACGGACGGAGTGGAGCGGAAGACGGAGTGCAGTCGGATGTTGTGGGCCGTCGGAGAAGCGTCGAGGAGCAGACAGCCCAGCCTCTCATCCTTGTGCTACCGTGACGCTGGGCATGATGATATTTTGACTATTGGACTTTGTGATGCTGTCAGATACGCTTTGATTATGCTGCGGACGATCGACACATGCATCAAATACCGGATCACGACTCGGTCCTTGTCTGTCTCGAAAACGCGCAGCTGGGTTCTCGAAGCTCGTGGGCAACGCCGTCTCATGCGTGGATCTTCTGCACGAGTCAGAGGTTGCGGCGCACTTGTACCTTCGTGCAAGTGCCACACTGGGGGAACATCCCGCAGTGTATCAAATCCGGTCAACCGAATTCACATTCATATCACAGGCGGGATGGGGCGGTGAGATAAGCGACGGTAGCCAGATGGTCGAGGAGGGATCGAGATAGAAATGAGGTGTGCTGTCTGTGAGACTGTGTGTGGGGCAACCTCAAGCTAATAGCGTGCAGAATAAGATGAGAGCCGCCGTTTCCAGATAAAAATTCTAGCGTGGGGAAATGCGTGGTTCAGGTATCGTTCCTGGTGCAGCAGCCGTGTAAGGTTGACCGGCAAGAAGTTACGCGTTACCCGCGATGTGTATACAATGCGCAGGAAGGATGTACCACAACGTCCCCATATCACGGGGCTGCTTCGGAAATATGTCAGTGCCGAACCCCGCGTATCAACGAGGACACACACCCAGCGCATATCCATACTTAGAATGTGCTCACACCCACGACCTCTCTATTCTCGTCGATTTCGATCCTCTGTCCGCGCTGCAGCCACGGCGGACGTCGCATCTCGCCCCCAGAGTCCACACCTCCCTCCGTCACGCCGTCCCCAAAAAAGACATAGCCCGGGATATAGCGGTCCACGAAGCTGCACACAACACACGGTGAGCCGGCGCAGGACAGCGCGACGCGGCACGACACTCACGCTTCCACTTGCGCGTCCGTCATGCCCTTCCCGCCGTTCTGCGCCTTCATATGGTGCTCCTGCTGCCGCCGCCACTTGTATATGTGCGTGTACGGGTGCGCGTCCTCCGGCTTGATCTAGACGCCCCGAGTGGTGCGCAGTGGGCGGTGAGCGGTCGCGGGGGTGCCCAGCAGGGGCGCGCCGACGCACCTGGACGAACACCTGCAGGCAGTCCCACCACGGCAGATACGCCCTCAGCAGCCCGTTCACCTCCCGGACGTCGTCCTTCCGGAATCCGCGCCTCTCGAGAAAGTCCGCGCCGAGCCCCGGGACCGGGCGGCCCCAGCGGCGCTCGAGCTCCCCGTCTGCGATCGGGTAGAACCCCACACACCACCCCTCCAGGATCACGACGTCCAGCGGGGGGCGAACGACCGGGCCTCCCTCGACTCTGTCGCCCTCGCCGCCGTGCAGGCTCTTCTCGAAGCGCGGGAGCTGCACCGCGCGCGCGGCGCCGTCGTTGATCTCCCGCAGGTTGTTCAAGACAGCGAGCCCGAGAGGCAGGTCGTGCGTCCCCGGCTGTCCGCGCCCTTTGAGAAGGCCATTGTGAGGGTAGGCATGCGCCAGCGCGACAAGGCCGTCGTGGGGCAGGTACAGATCGTCGATCGACAGCACCGCGACGGAGAGCGAATGCGGCGGGGCCCTGAGCGTCTCGGCGAGCAGAGACGATAGGAACGTCTTGCCGCTGCCTTGAGGGCCCTGGAAGCCAACCATCAAGGGGGGGCTAGTGCTCCCCGGGGACACGCGTGCACGATGATCTGCTAGATGGGCCAGGACATGCGCGCGCATATGCGACACCGCGGCAGGTTCGGACTGAGGCAGAGATGAGATGATGTGCGCATACAGGGAACAGAAACGTACCTTCGTGTTGCTCATCTTAGCGAGATGGCATTTGTGAGGAGATGTCGCCAAATACTGCCCTCGATGAAGACGGACACCATAGCGGACACGGAGCAGGCTGCCTCCGTGCCGCTGAGCCGGCCCTGCATCCAGATGACCTCTTCGAGCTCCCATTCGTGCCCTCCGTCGTCATGAAAATCGGGTCATAACTTAACATACACTTGCATACGAACAGATGCCTCGATATACGGTGCTGCAAACCAACGTGTCCCGGAATTGCGCAAGGATGTAGTAGATAGTACCCATCAGACGCATATAGTTAGCGGTCTTATAGGGACCAGGACGCCTTCGAATGCTGGACTTTGTGTGAACTAGTAGTGCCGTGCCTATCCACGCAACAGATATCAAAAAGGACCTCGAGGAGAATTTGAAGCAGGTCAGCTTTGCATTGCACAAGAGCTGCGGGCGAATGGGTTATAACCTAGGGTTAGGGTCACACCCTCTTCAAACCGAAGGCAAATGTAAACTATTAGCTCGCTGTGGAATCAGTCGGGTCGGCGTCGGAACTATCTACCAAAACCAAAAAGGCGCTCCGCGAACGAAACAGCGACGAGAGGGCAGCCTTTTTGATGATGCTTTGATTGCTCCAAGGCGGACCCACATTCTGCTCCGCGACGGGCGTCACGCCGATACACTGCAGCTACAAGAATTGAGACGTGGATTTTCTTGCGTATGATGGATCATCAATCTATATTTGGGCTGAAACATCAAACACACCAACGCGCCCAACGATGTGTTACAGCAAAACCCATATTGATAGACTCCCCTCGTAAAAAGTACAGATAGGCGGCATGGAGCAGAGCGGCGCTCGGCGCTTCAGGGTGACATACCCTCATCCCTCGGAGATCTTACTGTTCTTTGCGGATAGTGATCCACACTCAGTGATGTGCGGTCAACGTCTATGGTCATCCAGCATAGTCACTGACCGCTGACTTGCCACTGACCCTGGGAAAGTCATGGCTCTGAGGGTAAGCCCGGGGTCCTCTAACACAACGGTGGTCGACTGTGGGGTAATCACCATCATTCAAGTGATTTACTATCAATAGTCAGTGACTGGCACATCACTGGTGAGGATCGTCAGGCAGACACTTGCTTGAAGACACACGGACGAAGACTGAGACGCCAGGTCCGTGTGTTTGAAAGCAAGTGTCTGCCTCACGATCCTCACTCACTGCTCAGTAGCCTGTCTCTGATCGACCGCTCGGAATGCATAGCAACATGGTTTTGCGCAGCGCACGAGCGAGTTGCAGCGCAACGCTAGGGTTCAGTACGTTGGAGTTGGGGCAGGGCGCGCTGTGCCATCACTCGCATTGCGGCGTACTCAAGCGCTCAGCGCTCAAGCTTCAGGCGATCTAGTACGCTGTCGCACACGGGGCATAATATGCGAAGGGTCGTCGGCATCGCCTACATCCCGCAATCTTCGCTGTCAGAGTACTCCACCTCGCCGACCGCATCGGCCTCTCCCCCAGGGCCGTCATCTGCCGCGCCCTCTGCCTTCTGCACCTCCGTCTTCGCCTCCGCGTGGGCGAGCCGGGGTGTACCCGTCTTCGTGAAGGCCCCGCTGCGCGCGATGAATGTTGCGAGCGCCATGGTCCCGTCCTTGGTGCCCAGGATAGTGGGCAGGTCGATTGTCCGGGCTGCGCTGACCCTAGCGCGGCTGTGCGCTGCGCGACTTCTCATTGCTGCGTGCGATCTTGATCCTCCAGCCAGCGAGGCGCTGTTCTCGAAAAGCAGTGCCAACGTTCATCGTATGATGGGTAATTATAGGGCGGCGGGCTTAGTCTCCGTTGCAGCGCCCACCGGCCAGCCGACGCAGCAATATCGGTCCAGTATATAGGGCTGCAATGCAAGCATTCCGTGAAACTCATTCTGACTTGACACCTCCTCACAGTCCTTATTGTCGCACACTGTAGGCATCGCCGTCCAGCTCTTTTCCGATTTCGATATTATTCTATCCACGCACAATATGGCGAATTACTATGCGCCCCAGCATGTGAACTGCCCCAGCGAGCGCCTCATGCGGGAGGCTGGTACACCGCAAGCAAAAAACCAGACATTGCATCCGGTGTGTACTGGAGCATTACAAGCACCGTATACGCGATTGACATTGTGTATGTAGAGCGAGCAAAAGTATGTTCGGGCTCGCAAGCAAATTGCCAAGCAGAGCATGCAGAGCTGGTTGGGTCCCAACATGACCGAAGTGTACAGCGGCGACTTCTCCAAGCTCTCGGTGGACGACGCGCCAAATATTGCCATCTCTGTGTCTGGCGGTAACTATCGCGCAGCGCTTTTCGGTGCGGCATCGTTGGAGGCGTTCGACGCTCGGGTGCGTAGCAGCGTGGATGCAGGCCTCGGCGGGCTTCTCCAGTCCTCTGCGTACATCACGGGGTTGTCGGGGTATGTGTTACATTGATCGCCATAAACAGGGCCGAGTTGTAGCTGATTGCGTGCAGAGGGTCGTATTTAACCACAAGTCTTATGTTCAACGAGTTCCCCGTGCTCTCCGACCTGGTCTTCGGCAATGATACATCAGGCATCCCTGGCTGGCAGCTGGATGTGAACCTCTTTGAGCCAGGGCCATCCGGTGAATATGCTGACATCTTTTTCACCCACCTCTACGACGACCTGGGTGCAAAGCAATCCCAGGGCTTTCCGGTGACGTTCTGTGACTTCTGGGGACGTGCAGTGAGTAGCTGCAATGTTCTGCCAATAACTGGTTGCTGATCATTGGGACTACAGCTCTCTTATCACTTCCTTCCAGGGACAAACGGAACCCAGTCGTTTGCATCCAACACGACTGCAGGGAACCATGCTGCGAGTTTGTCCTATTCCTCTGCAACACAGCTGTACGTCCCTGCCGTTATTTGTCATACTCGAAAAGTGATCCATAAAACTACCACATCTCAGGCAAACATGGAAAGACCAGACCATGCCGTTTCCTATTGTGGTCATAGATGAGTATTCGCCTCAAGCACAGGGCAAAGCGTTTGGCGACACGGGCGACCTGCCGCTCACCAGTGTTGTATACGAGCTGACACCATTCGAGTGAGTACACTGCTGTGCTGTCATGATACCTACAAACATTGACGAAACTCGGTTTTGTGTAGATTTGGATCTTACGATCCTCAGCTCGCCGCATTCGTCGAGCTACCTTACCTTGGCTCGACGTTCCATGGCGGCGCTCCGTCGTCCTGCGTGAATAGCTTCGACAACGCGGGGCTCATGATCGGCACGTCGTCGTGTACCTTCCACCAGTACAACGTCACGGACAGTATCTACTGGAAGGACACATTTGAGCCCTTGATCGCAAACCTGACGAAGGTGTTCGGCGAGCGCGAGCCCGGGCAAGAAATGGACGTGACGAGCGTTGCAAACCCGTTCTATGGAATGCACGCGGGCACGTACCAGGACGCACAGGAGACAAACCTGAGCCTCCTGGATGGCTCGCTGGACGTGGAGAATATCCCCTTGCTGCCGTTGCTGGTCAAGGCAAGAGGGCTGGACGCCGTGGTTGTCCTCGACTCGGTGCGTCTTCGTGTTTCGCTTCCGTGGATCACAATGTGAATATTGTCTTTCAGTCCGGAGAGACAAATGATACGAAGCCTGAGGGGCTGTCGCTGCTCGCGACAAAAGAGAAGGCTGTTGTCCTTCCCTCTGGGACCATCAATTTCCCCACGCCGTTCCCGAACTCGACGGACGAGTTTATCTCCAAGGGGCTGAATGTACGCCCAGTATTTTTCGGGTGCGACGGGCCGACCAACCAGGAAGAGGCGTTCCCGTAGGTCCTTGGGCTGTAACATACCTCACTTTGCTCACGCGATCCACAGGCTCTTCGTCTATATCCCGAACGCCGATCCCACTGGCGTCACGAACATCAGCACGGCGATGCTGGCGCTCCCCGTCGCAAACCAAACGGACATCTTCGCGCACGGCCAGATCCTCGCGTCGCGTGGGTATGTAGACAATGACAACCTACTCGACCACGACGACGAGTGGGGTCTGTGCGTCGCGTGTGCGACAGTGGAGCGGGCCCGTGCAAGGACGGGCGCGAAGCGGACACAGGTGTGCGATGGGTGCTTCGAGCGGTACTGCTACACGGGGCAGAATATGACCGGGGGCGGCACCGCATCCGCGTCGATGGCCTCGGCCTCGGCGACGTCCAAGTTTGTGCATGACAGCGGTGCGCTCATGAGGGGCGCGGTGGCCAGCTCGCCGTCGCCATCGGTCGGTGTTTCTCAGGCGGACGCGCATGCGCTGCTACGGAACGAGTACATCATCATGGGTGGATTGGGTGTTGTACTTGTGCTCCTGATCGCGATTTTCGGGGTGCTGGCTCACGGGAGAAGGAAGGCGAAGGCGGGCTATAGCGTCGTTGGCACTGGAGAGGGGAAATTTTGAGATTCACGTATGTGGCGCTTTGCTAGTTCTGCTTCTTTTGGGTTGCCCCGTATTTATATAGCTTCTTCATTTCTTGGAGCACCTCGATTTTCAATGTTGATAGAATACAGTCGATGTCGAACACATTGTCATTCGAGAACACTGACTACAGGCTCCTTCCCGCTGGCATGGGAGTTATATTGGACTTCATTCGAATAGCATACTCGATGCTTTATCTTGAAGTCTTGCCACAGATCATGTGCCTTTACGAGGTTGGGATTCGGGGTTTGATTTTGGCCCGGATGTAGTCGGATTGTGGCACAAGCGTGGTGAATGGGTTTGCAGGACTCAGCTTGCGTCAACTCCCACAGCGACGGGAAGGAGCCTGCGTAGCACCATGAGTTCTCATCATGTACTTGATTGCTGTGCGTCTGATGGAGCATTCTCCACTAGGTACTGGTCTCGAGGCGGAGCTCAGCCATGTTGACCCCGTTCGGTGTTTGCCGTGCTGCGTTTCGATCACTGCCACGACGCGCTCCAGTGAACGCACGATACTGCAGCCTGCTGCTTCCCTCACTGTCCAAAATCAAATTGTACAACGGCGGTCTCTCTCTCTCTCTGAATACGACGACGACGGCTACGACCCCTCCTTGCTTTTCCCAACCGCTTTCTGTGACTCTATAGCAAAATGATGTCTTCGTCCGAACCAGGAGGGTCCTCTGTTACGGGCCAACTCAGCCATGCGCAGCGGCAGTATCAGCAATTGCTGGACCGCATCACGCCTTTTGTGTTGTACAGATGGGTGGGGACGGCCGGGCTGCTCGCGGTGTTCGGCCTGAGGATTGTGTTCGCGCAAGGAGTGAGTGTTCGCCTGCTGCAGGGACTGGTGCGGAGCTGACGGATCCCGCGGCGGTAACAGTGGTATATCGGTCGGTGCATCTGTATCTCATGTTCGTGACGTGTGCTCACCGGAACCACGAACGCACTATCCCTGCAGTGTGCTGTACGTGTCTCGCGCCGTCGTCCCCACATCTGCGCAAGCGTGTGCTAACGTACCGTCCCAGACGCCCACGCAATCTACCTCCTGAACCTCCTGCTCGCCTTCCTCCAGCCCAAGTTCGACCCGTCGCTGCAGGACGACCTGCTGGCAGACGAGATCGAGGGCGGCGGGGAGGACGCCAGCTCCTCGCTGCCCTCGCAGCGCGACGACGAGTTCCGGCCGTTCGTGCGGCGGCTGCCAGAGTGGCAGTTCTGGTGCGTAATGCATGGCGTTCTCGGGGGCCTTTTGCGACGACCCGCTCACCGCTCATGTGTCGTTTGCGCCCAGGCTGTCGGCGACGCGCGCGAGCGTGCTAGCGCTCTTCTGCACCTTCTCCGAGGTGTTCGACATCCCGGTCTACTGGCCGATCCTCGTCATGTACTTCTGCATCCTCTTTGCGCTCACGATGCGCCGGCAAATACAGTGCGTCGCGGCGCTCGCTCTGCACCGTCTTCCTCTGCGCCTGCTTTCTCTGCAATGGCCGGCTCACTGCCCTGCTCTTGACAGACACATGATCAAGTACAAGTACATTCCGTTCGACTTTGGGCGGAAGGTCCGCTACGGGAGCCATTGACGGGCGTGTAGACCGTGGGACGGCCGGCACCCATACCCTCGTTAGGTCATAGCGTACAGGATTGCGGGGACTACTGTATATGTTTGCACAAATAATGTTGAATGCGACATCTTGTTCGCATCTGGACTATGCTTTCGATCTCTCCGAAGATGACTAGCAGTGGAAAGCGAGGCGCCGAAACGCATCATTGAAAGCCCATAGTGCGTGGCGTTGCGATGCAAGTTGCGCCAAAGGCCTACTGATACGGCACGGTGACATGTCGTGCAGCTTAAGCGGATTGAGTGTCATTTCACAGCTCGCATATTGATTGATTTTCTGTATACACGTATCTCTCGTCCACGACCGAGACGCATTCCATTCAGCCATTCATGCCATGCCGCGGCAAGTGCCGTGGCTGCAGGTCACAATCAGAAATCTGCGGCAACATCGGAACAACGCTCACCGACGGTAAACGCGTGAAAGTTCCTTGGAAACCTGCGTCATCGACTATGCTGTGCTGCACTCCCAATCGGGACGATCATTGCACACTGCGTCCGGAGTTGGGACTGGCGTGTGCGTATGTTGCCCTCAGATCGTGTGCGCCGGTACGCTAGCACAACTGCTCACCTATGTCTATGCCGGGCATGGATGGTCAGAGTCATTGCTTATACTCGGCAATGTAAGATGACGCGTACCATCCGGAACAGGATATGCGGCAACAGAGGCAACTAAGGCAGCTGCAATGAGGACGATGTACTTGATATGCATTATGCGAGGTGGTCGGAGGTAGGTTGGGGCAAGGTTGAGGTGCAACTGTCCGCCTCTAGGCCTCTTATATGCGCTGTGCCCGTTCGCGTTTTCGCAGGTGGGGATGTATAGACCGCCGACGCTGTATACCATGGCAGGGAACTTCACGCACTAGAAACGGGTGTTCCAGTGCCTCGTGTTTCGAATTTCATGGCCCGTAGCATGGTGTCTGGCACAAGGCAGCCACATCGGCACATTATGTTAGTATTAAGCGTCACCGTGCAACATCGAGCACATGGTTCGCGCCGCAAATGACCTGCATGGAGCCATCTGTCAGAAGGTCGACGCCACAATGACATGCTCTGTTCAGTATTATGGAAATTAACGACTGAATTTCAAAGATGCAGAGATATGGACAAGGGTAAAGTCCGGCTCGCAGGTCTATTTTTACAATGTGGTCTTCAAGACTAGTGTCCTCCATAGCTTCAGGTGCGGCCTGCCCGCGTTGAAAGACTGATTTGGGGCTTTGTAATGACGGAAGACACTGCATGTCGATACTCGGCACATCGAATTCACTCGTTATGTGGTGGCGTCGGCGGAGACTAGGTGCACACCAAAGTATCATCATGAGAGCCTGCGCGCATGTGCACAGGGTATGAAAGCACGCTCGGTCGCCCGGGTGTCAACTTTGTCCGTACCTTGCCTTTTACCTCGCTCCGCAAGATGCTCTTCAAGCACGTCGTCATCGTCCTCGTCCTCATGGCCTTCTCAGCCATCATCGGCGTAGCGGCGTCTCCTTCGCCAGACAGTGAGTGCCTCATAATGTGTGGAGAGCGCATTTCCGCTGACCGTGTGCGCCTGATGCAGCGAATGCTGTGGTTCCTTGTGACAACTCATAGCGGTGTCTCCGCAGTATTCTGGAAGTGACGAGCTTTACATTCAGCTCTGACCGCGGATATAGCGTGCCCCGTCCCCACTGATTGCGAGCCGCCGTTCTGCTGTTATTGATCGATCCATTGTGAGTATTTATCGTGGAGACGGGGTTGGCTGCTGGTGACCTATAATGTGTTTTGCATATAGCCAGATAACAGGTGATTCTCAGATGCAATTTGATACTGCTGTCGACTGCGATTGGTAGTGGATTGGCAGCACTAATAATTGATGGGACAATGACTGTATAGAAAGTCAGAAGAAGCCTTCCTTCGAAAGTCTCGCTCACTGCCTCACCCTTACATTGTATTGGCAGTTCAACAGGGTCCCATCAACGGATGTTGTAAGTGATCTCATGAACCGGACGATGGGTAAATGGTAAATGTCTTTCAGGTCGCACACCGTTGCGTTCGATCTCTCCGAATATTACTGGTAGTGGAAAGCAAGGTCTCAGAATACATCATGATTGAAGACCGACGGCTCGTTGCAATGCAAGTTACTCCAAGGCTTACTGACACGGCGCAGTCACATGTCGTGCACTTTTGCGGATCGAGCGTTATTTCACAGCTCGCATATTGATTGATTTTCTGTATACACGCATCTCTCGTCTGCGACCGAGACGCATGGTTCAGAAGGCCATTCATGCCATGCCTCGGCAAGTGCTTAGACTACAGGTCACAATCAGAAATCGACGGCAACATTGGAGCAACGCTCACAGACGGTAAATCCATGGAGGTCTTTGGAAACCTGCGTCATCGACTATGCCGGAGGAGACGATTGATATTCTGTGATGCACTTCTGAAGGGGAGGACTACTGCACATCGAATCTGGAGTCGCGGCTGACGTGCGCGCGTGTCGCCCTCAGGCCGTGTGCGCCGGTACGCTGGCACAACTGCTCACCTATGTCTATGCCAGGCATGGATGGTCAGAGTCATTGTTTATATTCGGCAATGTGAGATGATGCGTACCATCTGGAACAGGATGTGCGGCAACGAGTGCAGCAAAGGCAGCTGCAACGAGGACGATGTATTTGATATGCATTATGCGAGGTGACCGGTGGTAGGTTGGGGCAAGGTTGAGGTGGAACTGTCCGCCTCTGCTGTTCGAGCAGGCTTCTTATATGCGCTGTGCCCGTTCGCGTTTTCGCAAGTGGGGATGGGGGTATAGACCGCCGACGCTGTATGCCATGGCAAGGGACCTCACGCACTGGAAATGAGTGTTTCAGTGCCTCGTGCACAAGTTCATCTGGCAGGCCTCTGGGAAGGGTTTCGAACTTCATGGCCCGTAGCGTGATATCTGGGACAAGGCAGCCAAATTGGCACATGAAGCTGGTATACACAGTCACTGTGCGACAGTAAGCATATGGTTAGCGCCCGAAAGGACCTGCATGGAGCCGTCTGTCAGAAGGTCGACGCCACCATGGCATGCTCTGTTCAGTATTATGGAAATGAAGGACTGAATTTCAAAGATGCAGAGATATGGCCAGGGGTTAAGTCCCCGGGCTCGCAGATCTATCTTTAGTATGTAGTATTCAAGAACAGTATCCTTTATAGACCCTGCCCGTGCTGAAGGAGTGATTTGGGGTTTTGTAATGATTCTGCGGCTTGCCTGCTCCGAGTCTGATTGAGACTTCCGTATAGATGCCACCGTCAGATTGAAGTCTATGATAACATGATAACAAAAATAGCCAACCTCGAAGTTCATAAGATGAAATTCCGACCAGGGCGCATGGCTTGGGTGGGAATGTTTGCCATATTACTATGTTTCTAAATCCGCAGCTACAAATTTGTTGTGCTCATATTCTTGGCCTGAAGCTTCTGCAAGAGCAGATGTTCATGCGATGTGTTGATGAAGTAACCAGTGAATATAGCTGTTGAGATATGGAACCCAACGAACTTCCGCTGGTTTTACTGATTCTGTAGAATCCGTGCTAATAGGACTGTTCAAAATTGCCGCTTAAATCTCGCTGGAAAATAAGCGATGTTTAAGCAGCCAAAAGCAGTGAGCAGAATCTGAGCTCCCCTCGAGAATAAGCGACAAATAAGCGACTGCTCGTCGCAAGTGCTCGCAGATTCTGGCTTACGGCCATGTGACGCTTGCATGATTCGCCAACCTGATTGGCTGGTCAGCCCTTCACGAGCCGAGAATGTGATCAAATCATGGCTGCATCATGCTTAGTCATCTGTGATGCTTTCAGCAACCTTTCAGCAACCTTTCAGCAACCTTCAGCCATATTTGAGCGATCAAAAGCAGTGAGAAGTCACTTGTTTTCCAGCAAGATTTAAGCGGCAATTTTGAATGGTCCTACTGTCTGCTTTATGATCTATTGTAAGTTCTGATAACTCAATAGGCCATGGTGTCTACATTTCGAGTAAGGTTCATCATGGTGTTGAAACATGCAAACCTGCACAGTTAGGAATGACCTCACAAACTTGGTGTCACGAGTTGGTACAGCGTCTAGCCATTTTTTAATTTTTTCCTTTTTGTGGGCTTGAACCCGCAACCTATGTACTACTTGCCTGATACGGACACATCATATCTACTGCACAATTAGATTAGATGGGGCGGCAGTGTGCGGCACAGCTTGGGCTCTGCTGACACAGCCTTTCTGACTCACCGGCCCTTGGGGCCACGTCTGTCACGAGTTGGCACGGCGTCTAGCCGTTTTTTAATTTTTTCCTTTCCGCGGGCTCGAACCCGCGACCTCTGTACTACTTGCCTGATACGGACACGTCGTTATCTACTGTACGATAAGATTAGATGGGGCAGCAGCGCACGGCACAGCTCGGGCTCCGCTGACACAGCCGCCCTGACTCACCGGCCCCCGGGGCCACGTCGGCATGCTGTGCACGGACCAGCTGCGCACGGACCAACGCGCACAGCCTGCCCTTATCTACCCCTGTATATAAGCCGGCCTCTGCTGCCCTAGGGACCTCAGTTTCGACCTCTTGTCCCTAGGTCAGTAAGCCCTCACTTGCATTTCCTTTCTTCCTTAACTAACTAATATATTACTTGTCCCTAGCCTTAGGTTTGAGCATAGCTCACCATCGCTTTGGTGAGACTTAGTCGGACACCCCCAGCCTTCAAGTTTTCTCTAGTCGCTTGACCTCAAGTTGTGACATTAGGTCGAAACTCCCCAAGCTGCCGGCGTCCCCTCGGGACTCCCTATATTCACTTTCCTTTCCCACAGGTCGGGTGGTGCGCACCCCTACGATACTCTACGATACGTACGATACGTAGATAGCGTACATACATCGCCACCACTCAGGGAACGAACTCTTCAGTACCTGCACTTCAGTGGGCAGTACTTGTCCTCACGGACGCGTGGACTAGGTTCCTGCTGCATAATAGTCAAAAGCAGTACTGGGCCCCACGTGAACTGCGAACCCTAGTGTCTTCTCGGGCGCCGTAGCGTAAGCTAGTATAGCACGGCCATTGTAGTACGCGCACCTCCCTGTCCTCCCCCCATTCATCGTGGCTGCCTGCCAAGGCCAGATCCACGCATTCGACTCCCAGGACCTCATCGATGTCTACATCCCAGACTGAGACTGTCCTCTATCGTTGCGAGCAGCAGCCGTGCCCGAATCGGACACCCCGATCGATCGAGGAAGACTACCCTCGCTACAAGGCGATCCGACGAGCGCAACACCCGCTCGGACCCCAAAGCACCCTCGCGTCTCGATCTGCCTTGCGGCATTCTCGCCCTGTCTCCCCTACCTCCTGCCTTCCCCAAACTGTCGCCGAGTCCAGTCAAGCTCGAGGAGATCTCCCTCCGGACCCTGCGCCAGAGCCAGAGCCTGAGGAGGGTGCAGGTGAAGAAGGAGTCTCGGAGTCCGAGTCCGAGGATTCTGTTGGGTCCACCTCGCCGACAGCGCTCGCCCCCGTGTCAGCAGTCCCTGACGTACGTAACCCCCCCGCCGAACTTCCTTCGGCGCCTTCACCGCCGACTCCGCCGAGAGGCCGCTCGAGCACTCGCTCCTCTCGAAGTTCGGCCAGCGGAAGGCCACCACAGCCGCCTCCGCCCCCGCAGCGTCCTCCGTCCCCCCCGACGCCGATAATGTCGTCCCCCGCAGCCGCCCCCGACAAGGAGACCCTTAAGCTTCTCCTCCCACTCTGATACGATGGCAAAACAGTCATCGAATGCAACCGGTTCCTGTCGCAGCTGCGCATCTACTGGCTGGTCAACACGTCATTGACCACCATCGAGCTTAAAGTGCAGGTCGCACTCAGCCTGCTTGATGGAGATGCCCGCGCCTGGGCCACTCCCTACTTTGCCCAGCTCGCATCGGTGCAGGTGGGGGTGCAAGGGGCCACGACCCCATTCGCAAACGAAGCGGCCTTTGCCGCCGCCTTCAGGGCCCGCTTCGGAAATCTCGACGACGAGGCGGCAGCACAAGTAGAGCTGGCGAAGCTCTGCGCGGACAAGTTGGTCCGCGAAAAACGCACTGCCGCGGAGTTCTCCGCGCTGTTCAAGGGTCCGGCGGACCGCTCTGGGTATGGGGACCTGGAGCTACGCGACAAGTACCTGAGCGGCATCCCCTCCCGCGTCTATTGGAAGATCGAGCTCGAGACCTTCACCATGTGGCAAGCAGCTGAGAAGCGCGCCACTGAGGTCGAGCAGATCCTCGACATCAGCCGGGCCCGCCGGCCCGAGTTGAACAATTTCTTCTCAGCCCGAGGTCGAGGACGCGGTGGGGCACGTGGTGGTGCACCCTCGACGCACACAGCTTCGGCCAGCATCAATGCGGCCGTCGGAAAAGGAAACTTCCCCGGCACATGCTTCGGCTGTGGGAAGCAAGGGTACCGACGTTTCGAGTGCCCCAATTGTAAGAACAAGCCTTACACAAAACGCGCCGATGCGCGGGCTACGGTTGTCTCGGGATCCACCCAGGCGGCGACAAGCGCCCCCGTCACGACATCACCCTCGGCAAGTATAAGTGCCACTTCAGTGAAATCTGAGCAATCGGAGCTGGCGGACTTAATGGCACAGGTGAAGTCGATGCGCGAGGAGCTCGAGCACTATCGGGCGATGAAGGAGGAGGGTTTTTGATCCGGTCCGCGCTTCGTGCCGCACGCGTCAGGCCGCGTAATAATAATTTGTACAATGTATTGGCGACTGCGAATGTGTACGAGTTGGACCACGGGTCCCAGCATTTCCACATCCCGGTGCGCCTCCAAGGAAAAAGACGGCACAAGGACATAATCGCTATGGTGGACAGCGGAGCCACCACGAAGTTTATCAACAAGCGATTCATTGAAGAGAATAAGGTGCAGACGCGGAAATTGAAAAAACCGATTCCGCTATACAATATCGACGGCACCCTGAACAAGGACGAAAGCATCTCGGAGGTAGCAGTGCTACAGATGCATATAGGAGAGCACGTCGAGAAGACGGTGTTCACGGTCACGGACATCGGTCCAGAGGATGTGATCGTCGGGTTGGATTGGCTACGCGAGCACAACCCCGAAATAGATTGGGAGAAGGGCTCCCTCAAATTGTC
>NW_020169839.1:792268-799006 GCF_002117355.1 Postia placenta MAD-698-R-SB12 | reverse complement strand
GGTGCAACGCAGTTCTTCGACAGTAGTCGAAGTCGAAAGGTTCGTCGAGACGGTATCGACGAGTGAACGCAGTGGACGAGGTTTCGAGGTTACGCAGTGAGGAACGAAGTGACGCAGTTGAGGACGTAGACGCAGGGCGAACTCGACTTATGAGCTCTGAACTCGAGGGGGGGAACGGATCTTGTATTTTTGGGGAGAACTACGACAGATTTTATACTACACAGGATGCTACGACTATTCGAGAGTGGCATACGAGTACAAGGGGCTTTGCATTGTTCCTCAAGAAGCTGCCTCACCGAGGGGCACATACCAAGTCCATCAGTAGAGTGACGTCATGCTGAATGCGGAGATGAAGGGCAACATATGGCCACTTCGGACCGGTAGCCGTCATGAAGGCATGCCGCGAGGTTCGATACCTAATCGGGAAAGACCGGCTACTTCGGTGTGGCTTGGAGCAAAGCGCGCGCTTGGCCGAGCGGCGTCAAGTGGCCCTATTGTTCGCCGAATGCGGAAGACGTTCCGAGATCTACGCACGAGGCATCGGGAAGACCGTGCCGAGCTTCGAGTAAGCGTCGCGCACCGTCGAAGGTGTCGAAGAGCGTCGAAGGCGAAATCGACCTGTTGGGAGACTGGGTCGAAGTGCTGGGCGGGATGCGAGTGCCGAAAAGAGGTGTATCGGGGCCCAGCGGGGCTCGGCGCCTATCATCTCCTCCCTATTGAAATTTGGACCGCCCTCGGTCCTCCACGTGATGCGAGAAGCGCGATGGTCGTGAACGGATCGAAGCGGCTTGACAACCCGCGTCGGTTTCGAACGCCACGTGGCCGGCGCTAAACGCTGGTCGGAAAGGGGTTATAAGCAGGGTAGACTTAGCCTTATTTTCCCCATCCCATCGTTCCTTCGTCGCTATCTCGCCGTCCTTTTCCACATACTCGCTGCTTTCTACGATGTCTGCTCACTCTGCCACCCCTGCCTCGACTCCTTCGCTCGTCAACCACCACCTCGCCTCGCTGCTTGTGGTCCTCGAGGCTCCGCCGACCGCCGACGCCACGCTCGATGTGGTCGAAAAGTGGGCGCAGGATTTGTCGCCGCTGGTCGTAAGTCGCTTCGTAATCTGCATAACCCAACTAACCGTTTGTGTTCGAACAGCTCGCCTATCGCAAGGCCTTGGGCGCCATCCGTGACGAAGAGACGGAGCTGCGCGTTGCCGCCGCCGTCAAGCAACTCGCCGAGCGGGCATCGGAATCGTGGGTCGAGTGGGCGCGCGGGGACTGGCCCGAGCTCGCGACCGCCATCGATGCCGAGGTCGAACGACGCTTCGAAGAGCAGAAGCGCCTCGCCGAAGAGGAAGCACGACGCATCGAAGAGGCCGCGAAGCGTGCGAAGGCCGCCGAGGAACGTCGCCTCGAAGACGAACGGCGTCGGAAGGAGGAAGAGGAACAGTGCCTCGAAGACGAACGTCGCGCGCAAGAGGCCACCGACGAAGAGTTGGCGCGGATCGCGGCCGCCGAAGGCCTTCTCTCTGACCCCGCGCCTGCCGGTGTCGACAAGGGGAAAGGGCGCGCAAGGGTCGATGACGAGGTCACCGAGTTGTCGGACGACCCCTCGGTCGTAAGTGCTTTCTTCTATCATCGTTCGATGGCTAATCTCTCTTTCGTAGAAGACTCCTCGGACGGTCGAACGTCCGCTCGTGATGACCGAGGTCGACATGGCCGCCGTTGCGCTTGAGAAGCGCCTGTCGGGACAGAAGGTAAGCTCGAGCCTCCGTCGAAGCGGTTCGATGCTAACGCCTTGATAGTGCGATCGTTGCGCCGGTTACCGTTCGGCCCCGGTCGATTGCGTGTGGGCCGAGAACGCTACGACCTGCGATAGGTGCGCGCAGTCCCAACAGGGCTGCTATTTCGACAAAGTCTCTGTCCTGGGCAAAACAAAGAAGACGCGCGGCGGGGGATCAACCACCAAAAAGCGCAGTAAGTCGTTTCTTCTTGTCCTAGGCCTTCGCTGACGACTTCGTAGTTCGGCCGGCCTCTCCTGGGCCTTCGGTCGCGGACGCGAGTGGTTCGAAGAAGCGCCGAGTCGACGAGCCTCTGCGCCCACTTCTACGACGGCCTCTCGATGGGGCCAGCCGCCTGGGCCTTGAACAGGACGACCTCGACGCGCTCGACCTTGACGACGAATCTCGTGGAATCATCCGCGTCATTCGCGAGGAGCGTGCTCACATCGCGCGCCGTCGAGCGCTCCTCCACAACATGGACCTCGACCTTCAAAAGATGGAGAAGGACGCGCTCGCGAAGGGTGGAATCGGGTTCGTGCGCGGGGTTGTTGACGAGGACTAGGCGCGAGTCGTTTTGTATCGTAGTCGTACTTGTGTCGTAGAATTTTGCGTAGATGGTCGAATGGAAAATGCGGCCCTTGGCCTAGACGGACCTAGCGGGAACTAAGAGAAAAGGACATGAAAATAAGTGTGTTCGAAGCAAGTCGTAATATGATCGAAGGACATAGAAGGAAAAATAGAAATGTTCGTAGCAAGGGAAAATGGACTTTAATGAAAATATAGGCTCAGTTTGTCATCACAGCCTAGGAGGACTCGTCTAAGGTGAGCCTCCGCGCAACGGTCGAATCGAAGCGTTCGTAGAACGTTGAACGATGTCGCGACTATCGAGTTGAATCGAAGATATTCGTACAAGGGATGGTCTAGAACGTAGGAGAAAATCAAGCATATCGCGTAACGTGAGAGCAGGAATGGAGAGAAGAAAGTACGTATCGTGTTGTACAAGTAAGGGAAGAACCTCTATTCGTCGCGTTCTTCGGCTTCTTCGACTTCATCGTCGTCGTCGTCGCCTAGAGAATTCGATAGTTCGAGTTCTCGAAGACGCTCGGTCGAGACATCTTCGAGATCTTCGGGAATTGGTATGGATTTGCGCGCGAAGTACGGAATGACGCGGAATGCTGCGATGGGTCGATCGAGGACTGTACCGTCGAGTTCGCACACGATGTACGCGCCGCCCTTGTTGCGCGAGACAACGATCAGGGGGCCTAGATATCGCGGGCGCATCTTGCGGTTGAGGGACTTCTCGATCTTCGTGTTGCGTATGAGTACGAGGGCTCCGCGCTTGAAGTCGAAATCCTGGATCGAGTGCTCGTGCTCTTTCTCGAAGCGAATTGCTGCAGTCCGACGTGCTTCGTAGACCTTCGAGTGGAGTTCGGTGACTTGCTCGACGCGTTTCTGGAGCGCAATGGCCCTACGGGCGATGAGATCGGTCGTCGAAAGGACCGAAGTCGGTGGTGGCTGCAGGTACGTAGCTTCGACAATGTCGAGAGGAATGAGCGGATGGGTGCCCGTAACAGCGAAATAGGGTGAGCAGCCCATGCGTCGTCGAGTCGTGATGCGCTCGGACCAAAATACAAAATACGCCGCTTGGGACCATTTCTTCTCATCTCCGTCGGCTGTCTTGAACAAGGCTTGTCGCGTGCTGAAGTGCGGACGTTCGACGAGACCGTTCGCCCTCGAATTGTACCCACTGATTCGAATATGGTTGATGTGGTACTTCTTCGAAAGGTAATCGGCCGCCTTGATGAACGCCGTACCGTTGTCGGTGACGATCTCACTGAGCGCGCCCCATCGACAGAGGATGTCTTCGAAGATCCAGTCGGCGAGGGCCTTCGCTGTCTCTTTTCGAAGCATTCGAAACTCGGGGTAAGTCATGAGCGAGCATCTACCTTGGACCAAGTACTTGTATCCGCCCGAGGCTGGCATGTGCATTGTGTCGATGTGAATTTTCACGAAGATGGGGGCTGGTACTGCGACGGTCGGAGGAATGAGGATTTGACGCACTTGTCGAGACTGGCAGATATGGCACGATCGAACGAACCAGGCGATGTCGGCGTAGTGGAACGGCCACCAGAATCGCTCATTGACGAAGGCTCGGGTTGCGTAGATTCCTCGATGCGCGGTGCGGTCGTGGCATTCTCGAAGTATTCGAAGGCGATCGCCTGGCTTGACGACTAGCTTGTGTGCTCCGTGACTGTCCTTGCGCCAGAGGGTGTCGTTGTCGAGGAAGAATTGCATGCAGTACTTGATGAATCCTTCGTAAACGCTTTCGGAGATGCCATCGGGCTTTGCTAACGTTCGATGAAATTCGAGCACGTCGTCGAGCTTTGCATCTGCGAGTTGCGCTTGCTCCGATCGAGGCACTAGCTCGTAGCTATCCTCCTCCCTATTGAAATCTGAGCCGTCCTCGGCTCTGCCATTGGTGAAGACGGCAAGCGAAGGGACCGGTGGGAGGGGCTGAATCTGGTGAACGAAAGAGTGCATCTGGTCGATCCAATCGTCGAACTCTTCGTCAACCTCATCTTCGATGACATCACCGGGTTGAGCTGTGCGTCGAGAGAGGCCGTCGGGGCCGTGCATTGTACCGGGGATGTGGACGAGTGTGAAATGGAATGTGAGAATCGAGACAATCCATCGGTTGATACTCGTGCTTGGGGCTATGTCCGGATTCTTCAGCATACCCTTGATGTACCGAGCATCGACTTCGACGATGAGGTTCCGAACGCCGATCAGGTAGAGTCGAAGGGATCGTAGTGCGCGAAACAGGCCGTAGATCTCGAGCTTCGGCTGCGAAAACCTTCGTTCGCGATCGTTGAGTGTGATCGAGCCGAACCTGCTGTAGTAACGGACTCGCGTATTGGCTTCGTCGCACTGACAGAGGTGATACCTGACGGCGATGAACGACGTGTCGACTGCGAGAATGACGGGAGAGGGGGAATCATAATGGATGGCTCGGAGTGCGGGGGATGAGAGTAGCGCGTCCTTGAGGTCTTCCTGTGCCGCGATTTGCTCCGGACCGAACTCGAACTCGACGTCCTTCCTCGTGAGGCGCACGAGTGCGTCGGCGCGGTGAACGAAATTACGGATGAAGATACGAACGACGCCGATGGTCCCGAGGAACGCTCGAACGTCGGATAGAGTAGCGCATGGACCCCAGTTGCGTATTGCTGCGACGCGAGAGTCGTCGGGGAGGCGTCCTTGTGGAGTGCAGCGATGTCCGACCACCATAATTTCTCGAGCGATGAGGATACTTTTGACTCCAGAGAAGGTACCTCCGGCATAGCGCATTCGAGTGACTATGCGATTCATGTTCTCGAAATGCTCCCATACGAAGCGTCGAATGCCGGGGTTCGAAGGGAGTCGCTCGTCGTCGTAGTCGCATTCGGGACCCTTGACGGGAACGTCGTCGACGTAGGGCACCGTAACGTGCGGAATCTCGGGCTGCAGGATGTAGGTGACGTCGTCGTGGAAGATCGGGACTGAGTTCGTCCAACCCATCGGGAGTGTGACTAGACGCATGGCTCCGTAGGGTGTCTGGAACGTCGTTAGATCTCTCGAAGACTCGGCGATGAGTCGTTCGTCGTAGCCGACGTAGAGGTCGAGCATGCCGCCGCATGGTCTTCCTCCGAATTGTTCTGCGAGGTATTCGGGTGTCGGCGGTACACCGGAATGTTGAATCGTAACTGCATTGAGGGGCTCGAGTGAATGGACGAGTCGAAGCGATTTACCGTCCTTCTTGACGACACAGAACCACCGCGATCGATACGACGAGTTCGATGGCTCGTAGACTCCGGCGGCGATCTTTCGCTTGATCACCGCGCAGACCTCGTTGTAGATCCCGGGCGGGATGGGGATATTCTTCTGCACCCAGGGCGTGTGAGGAACGACGGGGAAATCGACGGGAGGGAAGTACTCGGGCTTGAAGCATCCGCGCTCGTCGTCGGTCCATGCGAAGGCTTCATTGTGCAGGCACATGAAGTGGTGGAGGACTCGACGCTCTTCGGGAAGTAGGAAGCCGCCGTCGTGAAGCTTATCGGTTGCTTCGAAGCGTTCGAGGGTGTACCGACCGGTAGGTTTGAACGGCGGGGGGTCGGTCGAAAGCTTGGGCATGATGGAGAGAGGGTCGCCCTTGATGTCTCGAAGTATTCGAAATTGTTCGGGGACGGCACCAAGGACGGGTCGAGTTTTGAGAGCGACAGGCTTGTATTTCTTCTTTGTCGCGGCGAGGATCTTGTGCGTTGAAGGGGTAGAAGTCGATGTCGTCGAAGGAAAGGGAAGAATTGAGTTGGAAAACTGTGAGATGGATTTCGTCGGAGCGGGAGCTGGCGGAGTCGAAGCGAACGGAGCTGAAAATAGAAGAGTCGAAGCCCACGTCGAAGCGTTCGACGGAGCGGCATTAGAAGCTGTACTGCCCGAGGCGTAAAGAGACTGCAAATATGAAGAAACGGAGGTGCATGCGGAGAGGTACAGTGACGAAACAGCGTTCGGAGTCGAGGAATCAATCGGAGAGACGAAGGAAATACTTGGTGTTACCCCATCGTAGTCGATGACTAGCACAGCTTCTCCTTGATCATGGGGAATCAATTCCTCGAAGCGAGAAAATGCGATTTGCGACACCCGAGAGGATGCTGCCGGCTTCGCGATCTTCCTCGCGCGTACGTCGGAATCGTGACGGTTTCGCCGGTGTTCGGGCAGAGGATCGTAATAGTCTGGTTCTCGTCGGAGAAGTTCTTGACGACGCTCTGCGTGAGCACGTCGAAGGGTCGGCCGAGGAGGATGTCGTACACTGCGTTTCGAATGACGTGAGCCTGGAGATACAATACGATCTTACCGATGCGGAAGGGAACGTTTCGAATGAGTCCTAGTGATCGGTCCACCTCGCCGTTCACCGATTGCATGTTCAGCTGGA
>NW_020169839.1:778582-789565 GCF_002117355.1 Postia placenta MAD-698-R-SB12 | reverse complement strand
CAGTGGACGAGGTTTCGAGGTTACGCAGTGAGGAACGAAGTGACGCAGTTGAGGACGTAGACGCAGGGCGAACTCGACTTATGAGCTCTGAACTCGAGGGGGGGAACGGATCTTGTATTTTTGGGGAGAACTACGACAGATTTTATACTACACAGGATGCTACGACTATTCGAGAGTGGCATACGAGTACAAGGGGCTTTGCATTGTTCCTCAAGAAGCTGCCTCACCGAGGGGCACATACCAAGTCCATCAGTAGAGTGACGTCATGCTGAATGCGGAGATGAAGGGCAACATATGGCCACTTCGGACCGGTAGCCGTCATGAAGGCATGCCGCGAGGTTCGATACCTAATCGGGAAAGACCGGCTACTTCGGTGTGGCTTGGAGCAAAGCGCGCGCTTGGCCGAGCGGCGTCAAGTGGCCCTATTGTTCGCCGAATGCGGAAGATGTTCCGAGATCTACGCACGAGGCATCGGGAAGACCGTGCCGAGCTTCGAGTAAGCGTCGCGCACCGTCGAAGGTGTCGAAGAGCGTCGAAGGCGAAATCGACCTGTTGGGAGACTGGGTCGAAGTGCCGGGCGGGATGCGAGTGCCGAAAAGAGGTGTATCGGGGCCCAGCGGGGCTCGGTGCCTATCAACGATAACACCAATCAGGTGGTTCTCAAACCAGAGCGCTTCCGCATCGCCTCCGCTAGGCGCGGTCACGCCTCGGTGACGGCCGATCAGTCGCTTCTGAAGCGCATCAGGGAATGTTCGGAGAAGGATCGGGAGGTGGCCGAGGCACTTGAAAAGGTGCAGGACCTCGGGCTGCCCCGGCTGCAAAGGGGTTTTGAGGAGTGGAATGCCGAACAAGGGCTCCTGCTGTTCCGCGGGTGCGTGTACGTCCCAAAGAATGCGGAGCTCCGGCGGGATATTGTCAAAATCCACCACGACTCGCCGATCGCCGGTCATGGCGGTCGTGCCAAAACCCTGGAGCTCGTGTCGCGGAACTACTGGTGGCCTGGGATGTCCAAGTTTGTCAATGAGTACGTAAGCACCTGCGACGTGTGCAACCGTACCAAGACATTCCCAGCCAAGCCCCAGGGCCCGCTGAAGCCGAACGAGATCCCCGAGCACCCGTGGCAGATCATCACGACCGATATGATCGTCGGCCTGCCGAAGTCTGATGGATTCGACTCGATCCTGGTTACCGCCGACCGCTTTACCAAGCAGGTCCACTTCTCGGCCTGTCATGAGACCCTGACGGCAGAAGGTGCGGCAGACCTGTACATACGCGATGTGTTCAAGCATCATGGGGCCCCGGCCAAGGTCATATCAGACCGAGGTCCCCAGTTCGCTTCGAAGTATCTCCATGCGGTGTACAAGGGTCTGGGAATCGAGCTGGCGCTGTCCACAGTGTTCCACCCTCAGACGGACGGCCAGACTGAGCGCTGGAATCAGGAGATCGAGCAGTACCTGCGTGCTTTCACAAGCCACAGGCAGGATGATTGGGCAAAGCAGTTACCGCTCGCGGAATTCGCATTGAACAACCGAGTTCACTCTGCGACCGGGCACTCCCCTTTCTTCCTGCATCAAGGGTACAATCCTGAGATCCAAGTGCGGATCAATCCAATGTCTGCGATGCCTGCGGCTGCTGATCAGCTCAAGATTCTGAAGGAGATTCGCGACGATACGCGCTCTGCGCTCGAGCTGTCGGCCGAGCGTATGAAGGTATACTACGATAAGCACGTGCAGGAGGCACCGGTCTTTGCACCGGGGGACAAGGTCTGGCTTGATGCCCGGAACCTTAAGCTGAAACAGCCAAGCAGGAAGTTCAGTCCCAAGCGCCTTGGACCATATGCCGTGCGGCGAAAGCTCGGAGACTTGGATTATGAATTAGTCCTGCCGAAGTCGGTGCCGGTGCACCCGGTATTCCATGTCTCCTTGCTGAGCAAGTACATGTGTAGCGATATCCCGGGCCGGGAACCGGAGGAGCCGCCTGCGATCGAGGTTGAGGGCGACGAGGAGTACGAGGTTGAGCGGATCAAGAATTCGAGGATCTTCCGGCGTCAGCTGCAGTACCTTGTCAAGTGGAAGGGTTATGACGACTCGCATACGTCATGGGAACCGGCACGCAATGTTGCCAATGCGCCGGCCCTCATAGCCGATTTCCACCAGAAGAATCCAAACGCCCCGCGTCGACTCAATGCTGCTACATTTGGTGGTCTCAACTTCCAGCCAATGCCTTCGCCGCTGACTGAAGCACGCTGCCGCTCTGGGTGGGAGATGGGCAAGGGTGCCTCGCATGAGGTCATGCGCCGTTGAGGGGGGGGTAATGTCACGAGTTGGCATGGCATCTAGCCGTTTTTTAATTTTTTCCTTTCCGCGGGCTCGAACCCGCGACCTCTGTACTACTTGCCTGATACGGACACGTCGTTATCTACTGTATGATAAGATTAGATGGGGCGGCAGCGCACGGCACAGCTCGGGCTCCGCTGACACAGCCGCCCTGACTCACCGGCCCCCGGGGCCACGTCGGCATGCTGTGCACGGACCAGCTGTGCACGGACCAACGCGCACAGCCTGCCCTTATCTACCCCTGTATATAAGCCGGCCTCTGCTGCCCTAGGGACCTCAGTTTCGACCTCTTGTCCCTAGGTCAGTAAGCCCTCATTTGTATTCCCTTTCTTACTTAACTAACTAATATATTACTTGTCCCTAGCCTTAGGTTTGAGCCTAGCTCACCATCGCTTCGGTGAGATAAGTCGAATGCCCCCAGCTTTTGGTTTTCCCCTGTCGCTCGACCCTAAGTCGCGACATTAAGTCGAAACTCCCCAACGCTGCTGGCATTCCAAAACAAAACACTCACCTTTCCTCTCCCATTAGGTCGGGTGGTGCGCACCCCTACTATACCCTACAATGCTTAGATAGCCTACGATACATCACCACCACTTAAGGAACAAACTTTTCGGTATCTGCACTTCAGTGGGCGATACTTGTCCTCACGGACGTGTGGCTTAGGTTCCTGCTGCATACTAGCCAAAAGCAGTACTGGGCCCCACGTGAACTGCAAACCTTAGTGTCTTCTCGGGCGCCGTAGGTGTAAGCTAGCTAGCATGGCCTTTCGTAGCACGCGCACCTCCCCTTCCTTCCCCCATCACCGTGGCTGACGAATTCTTCGACTGCTCTCGACTTGAGCACGCCTTCAACACCCAGGAGCAGGTCGACGTCTCTCGTGACGACCCAAACAGCAGCGGAGACAGAGCTCCTTTCTTCATCTGTAATCGGCAACCGTGCCCTAATCGCACTCCACGGTCCATCACTGCCGATGAAGGGTGCTACGTACCAATCCAATGAGTCCAGCACCCCAGTGGCCCTGCACTCTGGTACACTGGCACCTCGAGATCCACATCTTGCCATGTCACTCTTGCCCCGTCTCGACCCGCCTCCCCAGGCACCCGCATCTCCCAACCTGTCACCAGTACAAGTCAAGTGTGAGGAGATCCCCATCTCCCTCAAGGAACTGAGGCAGTCGCACAGCCTACAGCGACCCCTCAAGCGATCCCCCAGCTCTCCTTGGGGCCACAGTTGGAAAGACCTCCCAAGACCGGGCCCCGCGACACTCCACCGCATTCTTGGGGCGGCTCATTGTCAGTGGTCACCACCTCGACTTCAGTCTCTATCCTACGTCACCCCGCTTCCGGGTTTCCTCAATCGTCTTCACCGCCGTCGCCGCTGCGAGGCCGCTCAAGCACTCGTTCCTCACGAAGTCCGCCCGGTGGACAGTCACAACAGTTGCCTCCATCTGCGGGCAGTCCTTCGTCCCCCTCGTCGCCGATAATGTCCTCTCCCGCTGCTGTCCCTAATAAGGAGACGCTGAAGCTCCTCCTCTGTCATGAGTTCGCATATGATCAGCATATATACCTCCAGTCAGATGTCAAGCCAAGCTTGACATTGCACCCTTTTGGTGTAGAGGTTATGATGTGAGACCGGCGCATGCATGTAAATCCTTACATCCTCCTGCTCCGATATGACGGGAAGTCGGTGGTCGAATGCAACTGCTTCATCTCGCAGTTGCTCATCTACTGGACAATCAACACGGCCCTCTCTTTCCTCGAGCTGAAAATCCAGGTTGCCCTCAGTCTTCTTGATGGAGATGCACGAGCTTGGGCTACCCCCATCTTCTCCCAGCTTGCCTCCGTCCAAATCGGGATCCAGGGAGCGATGACCCCTTTGCTGACGAAGCAGCCTTCCTTAAAGCATTCAAGGCCCGCTTCGGCAATCTTGACGACGCCGCCACCGCACAAGTGGAGCTCACCAAGCTCTGCGCAGATAAAACCATGCGCGAGAAGCGCACCGCTGCCGAATTCTTGGCGCTGTTCAAGGGTCCGGCAGACCGCTCTGGGTATGGTAACCTGGAGCTCCGCAACAAATACCTGGGCGGCATCGCCTCCCAGGTCTACCGAAAGATTGAGCTCGAGACGTTCGCCACATGGTGAGAAGCCGACACGCGCGCCACCGCGGTTGAGCAGATCCTTGACGTTAGCCGGGCCCGTTGGCCTGAGCTGAACAACTTCTTCTCGGCCTGGGGTCGAGGACGCGGTGGGGCACGTGGTGGTGCACCCTCGTCACACGGAGCTTCGGCCAGCCTCAACGCGGCCGTCGGAAAAGGGGACTTCCCCGGCAGTTGTTTTGGCTGCGGGAAGCAAGGGTACCAACGTTTTGAGTGCCCCAACTGTAAGGACAAGCCTTACACAAAACGCGCCGACACGCGGGCTACGGTTGCCTCGGGTTCCACCCAGGTGGCGACAAGCGCCCCCATCGCTTCATCCTCGGCGAGTACAAGCGCTGCTTCAGCGAAATTGGAAAGTTCCGAGCTGGCGGACTTGATAGCACAGATGAAGTCAATGCGCGAGGAGCTTGAGCACTATTGGGCGATGAAGGAGGAGTCTTTTTAATCCGGTCCGCGCTTCGTGCCGCACGCGTCGGACCTCGTAATAACAATTTGTACAATGTATTGGCAACCGCGAATGTTTACGAGTTGGACCACGGGTCCCAGCATTTCCACATCCCAGTGCACCTCAAAGGAGAAAGACGGCACAAAGATATAGTTGCAATGGTGGACAGCGGAGCCACTACAAAGTTCATCAACAAGTGTTTCATCATGGAGAATCGAGTACGAATGCGGAAGTTAAAAGAGCCAATTCTGCTCTACAATATCGATGGGACGCTCAATAAAGACGGTAGCATCTTGGAAGTAGCTGTACTTCAGATGCAGATAGGAGATCATGTCGAAAAGACAGTGTTTATGGTCACGGACATAGGTCCAGAGGATGTGATCATTGGGTTGGATTGGCTACACGAGCACAACCCTGAAATCGATTGGGAGTCAGGCTCCCTCAAATTGTTGTGATGCCCAGAAATATGCAGTGCCAGGAAGACTGGCCGAATGGAGCAAGCGACGGTTGCGCATGATACGGGGGTCAGGCCCACGGTGCGCAGGCGTTCACCAAAGTCCAAACGGTCGGTCATAGGCACCTGCCGGAGCAAGGTGCTCCCGGACTTTGAACCCAAAGAAGATCTGGTAGAGGTCAAGTGGGATGAAGTTGACTTGATCGAGACCTGGGAGCAAGGTATCACGCTTCCCGGCGCCCCTCAGCTGTTCATTGCGGCTGGACATACGTACTCCTAGCTGTTCGCTGAGGAGGAGATCAAGAAGAAGGTCGTTAAGACTGCCGAGGAGTCGGTGCCCAAGCAGTACCACGAGGTTCTGAAAGTCTTCTCAAAGGAAGCTTCGGAATGGCTACCTGAAAGGAAGCTGTACGATCACGCGATTGAACTTGTGCCCGGCTATTCCACGTTCCATTCGAAGGTATACCCACTGTCAAACAACGAGCAGGAGGAACTAGACAAGTTCCTAAAGGAGCAACTGGCAAAGGGCTACATACGGGAATCGAAATTGCCCATCTCGTCCCCTTTCTTCTTCATCAAAAAGAAGGAAGGGACACTTCAACCTGTGCTGTCGCGACTTGGGGTCAAGCGACTGAGGAAAACCTAGAACTGGGGGCGTCCAACTAATTCTCACCGAAGCGATGGTGAGCAAAGCTCAAACCTAAGGCTAGGAACAAGATAATATATTAGTTAGTGAAGTAAGGAAAGGTACAAAGGAGGGCTTACTGACCTAGGGACAAGAGGTTGAAACTGAGGTCCCTAGGGCAGCAGAGGCCGGCTTATATACAGGGGTAGATAAGGGCAGGCTGTGTGCACTGGTTCGTGCGCAGCTGGTCCATGCACAGCATGCTGACGCAGCCCCAGGGGCCGGTGAGTCAGAGAGGCTGTGTTAGCGGAGCCCGAGCTGTGCCGCGCACTGCCGCCTCATGATGTGTCCGTATCAGGCAAGTAGTACAGAGGTTGCAGGTTCAAGCCCGCAAAAAGGAAAAAATTAAAAAACGGCTAGGCGCCATACCAACTCGTGACATTACCCCCCCCTCAACGGTGCATGACCTCATGCGAGGCGCCCTTGCCCATCTCCCACCCAGAGCGGCAGCGTGCTTCAGTCAGCGGCGAAGGCATTGGCTGAAAGTTGAGACCACCAAATGTAGCAGCGTTGAGGCGATGAGGGGTTTTTGGATTCTTCTGCTGGAAGTTGGCTATGAGGGCCGGCGCATTGGTGACGTTGCGCGCCAGTTCCCATGACGTATGCGAGTCGTCATAACCCTTCCACTTGACGAGGTACTGCAGCTGACGCCGGAAGATCCGCAAATCTTTGATCTGCTCAACCTCATACTCCTCATCGCCCTCAACCTCGATCGCAGGCGGCTCCTCCGGCTCCCGGCCCGGGATATCGCTACGCGTGTACTTGCTCAGCAAGGAGACATGGAACACCAGGTGCACCGGCACTGATTTCGGCAGGACTAATTCGTAATCCAAGTCTCCGAGCTTTTGTCGCACGGCATAAGGTCCAAGGCGCTTGGGACTGAGCTTCTTGCTCAGCTGTTTCAGCTTAAGGTTCCGGGCATCAAGCCAGACCTTGTCCCCCGGCGCAAAGACCGGTGCCTCCTGCACGTGCTTATTATAGTACACTTTCATGCGCTCGGCTGACAGCTCGAGCGCAGAGCGCGTGTCATCGCAAATCTCCTTTAGGATCTTAAGCCGATCAGCGGCAGCGGGCATTGCGGACATCGGATTGATCCGAACCTGGATCTCAGGATGGTACCCCTGATGCAGGAAGAAAGGGGAGTGCCCGGTCGCAGAGTGAACTCGGTTGTTCAGTGCGAATTTTGCGAGCGGCAACTGCTTCACCCAATCATCCTGCCTGTGGCTTATAAAAGCACGCAGGTACTGCTCAATTTCCTGGTTCCAGTGCTCAGTCTGGCCGTCCGTCTGAGGGTGGAACACTGTGGACAGCGCCAGCTCGATTCCCAGACCCTTGTACACCGCATGGAGATACTTCGAAGCGAACTGGGGACCTCGGTCTGATATGACCTTGGCCGGGGCCCCATGATGCTTGAACACATCGCGGATGTACAGATTTGCCACACCTTCTGCCGTCAGGGTCTCATGACAGGCCGAGAAGTGGACCTGCTTGGTAAAGCGGTTGGCGGTGACCAGGATTGAATCGAATCCATCAGACTTTGGCAAGCCGACGATCATATCGGTCGTGATGATCTGCCACGCGCGCTCGGGGATCTCATTTGGCTTCAGCGGACCCTATAGCTTGGCTGGGAATGTCTTGGTACGGTTGCACACGTCGCAGGTGCTTACGTACTCATTGACAAATTTAGACATCCCAGGCAACCAGTAATTCCGCAACACGAGCTCCAGGGTTTTGGCACGACCGCCATGTCCGGCAATCGGCGAGTCGTGGTGGATCTTGACTATATCCCGCCGGAGCTCCGCGTTCTTTGGGACATACACACACCCGCGGAACAGCAGGAGCCCTTGTTCGGCATTCCACTCCTCAAAACCCCCTTGCAGCCGGGGTGGCCCGAGGTCCTGCACCTTTTCAAGTGCTTCAGCCACTACGCGATCCTTCTCTGAACATTCCCTGATGCGTTTCAGGAGTGACTGATCGGCCGTCACCGAGGCATGGCCGCGCCGGGCAGAGGCGATGCGGAAGCGCTCTGGCTTGAGTACCACCTGATTGGTGTTATCATCCTCATCGCTGATCTAATGGTCTGATCGACGTGACAGGGCATCAGCCTTTCCATTCGACGTCCCGGCTTTGTGCGTGATGCGGAAGTCAAAGTGGGCTAGGAACAGTGACCAGCGTGCTTGGCAACACGTAAGGTGCTGGGACGTGCGCCAGTACTCGAGGTTCTTGTAATCGGTGACGATCTCGAACTGATTGGGTAGTCCCTCGAGATAATGGCGCCAATCATCCAGTGCTTCGATGATTGCAAGCATTTCCTTATCGTAGATCTCGTAGTTACGCTGGGCAGGGCCCATAGCGTGAGACCGGAAGGTGATAGGATGCCATTTGCCATCGTCCTGCTTCTGCATCAGTACGCCGCCCGTGGCATACCCTGAGGCATCGACTTCAATTCGCGTCTCCCAGTTAGGGTCGTACAAGGCCAAGACTGGAGTCGTCGTAAAAAGCCGTTTGAGTTCATCAAAGGCGTGCTGCTCCTCTTCGCCCCAATGCCATGGGTCATTCCCTGTGAGTCGGTCGAGTGGTTGTGAGATCTTAGCGAAGTCCTTAATGAAGCGGCGGTAAAAGTTGGAGAACCCCCGGAACTTCTGAATGTCTTTTTTGTTCCGGGGTACCAGCCACTCATTAATTCCTTTCAGCTTCGCGGGATCCATCGCCACCTCATCGCCACCGAACACATAGCCGACGTAGTCGACCTTGGAGACGTCCCACTCGCATTTCTCAGGCTTCAGGAATAGATCATTATCCTGAAGGCGGCGCAGAACCTCATGTGTGACCCTCTCATGTTCCTCCTTGTTGGTGGAGAAGATGAGTATATCGTCCAGGTACACGAGGATCTTTCCGCCGATGATGAGGTCATGGAAGATCTCGTTCATCAATGCCTGGAAAGTGGTGGGGGAGTTGGTGAGGCCAAAGAACATCACCAGGGGTTCATACAGCCCCCGGTTAGTCACAAAAGCCGCTTTCCACTTGTCACTGGCTTTGATCCGGATGTTGTTGTACCCCCATCGGACATCGAACTTCGTAAAGAGCGTAGCGCCACGGAGTTTATCTACCATCTCGGCGATCAGCGGCAAGGGGTAGCGATTTTTTACTGTGATCGCATTCAACCGGCAATAATCCTGTACAGGCCGAAGTGTCCCTTCCTTCTTTTTGATGAAGAAGAAGGGGGACGAGATGGGCAATTTCGATTCCCGTATGTAGCCCTTTGCCAGTTGCTCCTTTAGAAACTTGTCTAGTTCCTCCTGCTCGTTGTTCGACAGTGGGTATACCTTCGAATGGAACGTGGAATAGCCGGGCACAAGTTCAATCGCATGATCGTACAGCTTCCTTTCAGGTAGCCATTCCGAAGCTTCCTTTGAGAAGACTTTCAGAACCTCGTGGTACTGCTTGGGCACCGACTTCTCGGCAGTCTTAACGACCTTCTTCTTGATCTCCTCCTCAGCGAACAGCTGGGAGTACGTATGTCCAGCCGCGATGAACAGCTGAGGGGCGCCGGGAAGCGTGATACCTTGCTCCCAGGCTTCGATCAAGTCGGCCTCATCCCACTCTACTTCCGCCGGATCTTCTTCGGGTTCGAAGTCCGGGAGTACCTTACTCCTGCAAGCACCTATAACCAACCGTTTGGACTTTGGCAAATGCCTGCGTGCCGTGGGCCTAACCCCCGTATCACACGCAGTCGCTGCTTGCTCCATCCGGCCAGTCCTCCTGGCACTGCACATTTCAGGGCATCACAACAATTTGAGGGAGCCTTTTTCCCAATCAATTTCGGGGTTGTGCTCATGCAGCCAATCCAACCCAACAATCACATTTTCTGGACCGATGTCCGTGACCATGAACACCGTCTTCTCGACGTGTTCTCCTATCTGCATCTGTAGCACAGCTACTTCTGAGATGCTTCCATCTTTGTTAAGGGTGCCGTCGATATTGTACAGCGGAATTGGTTCCTTCAACTTCTGCATCTGCACCTTATTCTCTTCAATGAATCGCTTGTTGATAAACTTCGTGGTGGCTCCGCTGTCCACCATAGTGATTATGTCCTTGTGCCATCTTTCCCTTGAAGTCGAACTGGGATGTGAAAATGCTGGGACCCCTGGTCCAACTCATACACCATTGCAGTCGACAATACATCGTACTTGTTACAGGATATATGCGGCCCGACGCGTGCGGCACGAAGCGCGGACCGGATCAAAAACCCTCCTCCTTCATCGCCCGATAGTGTTCGAGCTCCTCGTGCATCAACTTCACCTGTGCCATTAAGTCCGCCAGCTCCGATTGCTCAGATTTCACTGAAGTGGCACTTATACTTGCCGAGGGTGATGTCGTGACGGGGGCACTTGTTGCAGCCTGGGTGGATCCCGAGGCAACCGTAGCCCGCGTGTCGGCGCATTTTGTGTAAGGCTTGTCCTTACAGTTGGGGCACTCGAAGCGTCAGTACCCTTGCTTCCCACAGCCGAAGCAGGTGCCGGGAAAGTTCCCTTTTCCGACGGCCGCATTGATGCTGGCCAAAGCTGCGTGTGTCGAGGGTGCACCACCACGTGCCCCACCACGTCCTCGACCCCGGGCTGAGAAGAAGTTGTTCAGTTTGGGCCGGCGGGCCCGACTGATGTCGAGGATCTGCTCAACCTTAGTGGCATGCTTCTCAGCGTCTTTCCACGTGGTGAAGGTCTCAAGCTCGATCTTGCGATACACGCGGGAGGGGATGCCGCTCAGGTACTTGTCGCGTAGTTCCAGGTCCCCATACCCGGAACGGTCCACTGGACCTTTGAACAGTGCGGAGAACTCCGCCGCAGTGCATTTTTCACAGACCGACTTGTCCGTGCAGAGCTTTGCCAGCTCTACTTGTGCTGCCGC
>NW_020169839.1:767456-773674 GCF_002117355.1 Postia placenta MAD-698-R-SB12 | reverse complement strand
CCCTCACGGCGAGCACCCCGCAGAGTTCACCGTCGCCCGCGATTCGAATGCGATTCGTTCGATCATCGCGTTGGTCGACAACAAAGAGCAGATCGAATGCATCGTCGACCCCGGTTCGCAGATCATCGCCATGTCGGAAGAGGTCTGTCTGGGCCTCAACCTCCTCTTCGATCCTACTATCCAGCTGAACATGCAATCGGTGAACGGCGAGGTGGACCGATCACTAGGACTCATTCGAAACGTTCCCTTCCGCATCGGTAAGATCGTATTGTATCTCCAGGCTCACGTCATTCGAAACGCAGTGTACGACATCCTCCTCGGCCGACCCTTCGACGTGCTCACGCAGAGCGTCGTCAAGAACTTCTCCGACGAGAACCAGACTATTACGATCCTCTGCCCGAACACCGGCGAAACCGTCACGATTCCGACGTACGCGCGAGGAAGATCGCGAAGCCGGCAGCATCCTCTCGGGTGTCGCAAATCGCATTTTCTCGCTTCGAGGAATTGATTCCCCATGATCAAGGAGAAGTTGTGCTAGTCATCGACTACGATGGGGTAACACCAAGTATTTCCTTCGTCTCTCCGATTGATTCCTCGACTCCGAACGCTGTTTCGTCACTGTACCTCTCCGCATGCACCTCCGTTTCTTCATATTTGCAGTCTCTTTACGCCTCGGACAGTACAGCTTCTAATGCCGCTCCGTCGAACGCTTCGACGTGGGCTTCGACTCTTCTATTTTCAGCTCCGTTCGCTTTGACTCCGCCAGCTCCCGCTCCGACGAAATCCATCTCACAGTTTTCCAACTCAATTCTTCCCTTTCCTTCGACGACATCGACTTCTACCCCTTCAACGCACAAGATCCTCGCCGCGACAAAGAAGAAATACAAGCCTGTCGCTCTCAAAACTCGACCCGTCCTTGGTGCCGTCCCCGAACAATTTCGAATACTTCGAGACATCAAGGGCGACCCTCTCTCCATCATGCCCAAGCTTTCGACCGACCCCCCGCCATTCAAACCTACTGGTCGGTACACCCTCGAACGCTTCGAAATGACCGAGAAGCTTCACGACGGCGACTTCCTACTCCCCGAAGAACGTCGAGTCCTCCACCACTTCATGTGCCTGCACAACGAAGCCTTCGCCTGGACCAACGACGAGCGCGGATGCTTCAAGCCCGAGTACTTCCCTCCCGTCGATTTCCCCGTCATTCCTCACACGCCCTGGGTGCAGAAGAATATCCCCATCCCGCCCGGGATCTACAACGAGGTCTGCGCGGTGATCAAGCGAAAGATCGCCGCCGGAGTCTACGAGCCATCGAACTCGTCGTATCGATCGCGGTGGTTCTGTGTCATCAAGAAGGACGGCAAATCTCTTCGACTCGTCCATTCCCTCGAGCCCCTCAATGCAGTCACGATCCAACATTCCGGTGTACCGCCGACGCCCGAATACCTCACAGAACAATTCGGAGGAAGACCATGCGGCGGCATGCTCGACCTCTACGTCGGCTACGACGAACGACTCATCGCCGAGTCTTCGAGAGATCTAACGACATTCCAGACACCCTACGGAGCCATGCGCCTAGTCACACTCCCGATGGGTTGGACGAACTCAGTCCCGATCTTCCACGACGACGTCACCTACATCCTGCAGCCCGAGATCCCGCACGTTACGGTGCCCTACGTCGACAATGTTCCCGTCAAGGGTCCCGAATCCGACTACGACGACGAGCGACTCCCTTCAAACCCCGGCATTCGACGCTTCGTATGGGAGCATTTCGAGAACATGAATCGCATAGTCACTCGAATGCGCTACGCCGGAGGTACCTTCTCTGGAGTCAAAAGTATCCTCATCGCTCGAGAAATCATGGTGGTCGGACATCGCTGCACTCCTCACGGACGCCTCCCTGACGACTCTCGCGTCGCTGCGATACGCAACTGGGGTCCCTGCGCTACTCTATCCGACGTTCGAGCGTTCCTCGGGACCATCAGCGTCGTTCGTATCTTCATCCGTAATTTCGCTCACCGTGCCGACGCGCTCGTACGCCTCACGAGGAAGGACGTCGAGTTCGAGTTTGGTCCGGAGCAGATCACGGCGCAGGAAGACCTCAAGGACGCGCTACTCTCATCCCCCGCACTCCGAGCAATTAGTTATGATTCCCCCTCTCCCGTCATTCTCGCAGTCGACACGTCGTTCATCGCCGTCGGATATCACCTCTGCCAGTGCGATGAAGCCAATACGCGAGTCCGTTACTACAGCAGGTTCGGCTCGATTACGCTCAACGATCGCGAACGAAGGTTTTCGCAGCCGAAGCTCGAGATCTACGGCCTATTCCGCACACTACGATCCCTTCGACTCTACCTGATCGGCGTTCGGAACCTCATCGTCGAAGTCGATGCTCGGTACATCAAGGGTATGCTGAAGAACCCGGACATAGCCCCAAGCGCAAGTATTAACCGGTGGATCGTCTCGATTCTCACATTTCATTTCACGCTGGTCCACGTCCCCGGTACAATGCACGGCCCCGACGGTCTCTCTCGACGCACAGCTCAGCCCGGCGATGTCATTGAAGACGAGGTTGACGAAGAATTCGACGATTGGATCGACCAGATACATTCCTTCGTTCACCAGATTCAGCCCCTCCCGTCCGTCCAGATGCGTGCCATCTTCACCAATGCCCAAGCCGAGGACGGCTCAGATTTCAATAGGGAGGAGGATAGCTACGAGCTAGTGCCTCGATCGGAGCAAGCGCAACTCGCAGACGCAAAGCTCGACGACGTGCTCGAATTTCATCGAACATTAGCAAAGCCCGACGGCATCTCCGAAAGCGTTTACGAAGGATTCATCAAGTACTGCATGCAATTCTTCCTCGACAACGACACCCTCTGGCGCAAGGACAGTCACGGAGCACACAAGCTAGTCGTCAAGCCAGGCGATCGCCTTCGAATACTTCGAGAATGCCACGACCGCACCGCGCATCGAGGAATCTACGCAACCCGAGCCTTCGTCAATGAGCGATTCTGGTGGCCGTTCCACTACGCCGACATCGCCTGGTTCGTTCGATCGTGCCATATCTGCCAGTCTCGACAAGTGCGTCAAATCCTCATTCCTCCGACCGTCGCAGTACCAGCCCCCATCTTCGCGAAAATTCACATCGACACAATGCACATGCCAGCCTCGGGCGGATACAAGTACTTGGTCCAAGGTAGATGCTCGCTCATGACTTACCCCGAGTTTCGAATGCTTCGAAAAGAGACAGCGAAGGCCCTCGCCGACTGGATCTTCGAAGACATCCTCTGTCGATGGGGCGCGCTCAGTGAGATCGTCACCGACAACGGTACGGCGTTCATCAAGGCGGCCGATTACCTTTCGAAGAAGTACCACATCAACCATATTCGAATCAGTGGGTACAATTCGAGGGCGAACGGTCTCGTCGAACGTCCGCACTTCAGCACGCGACAAGCCTTGTTCAAGACAGCCGACGGAGATGAGAAGAAATGGTCCCAAGCGGCGTATTTTGTATTTTGGTCCGAGCACATCACGACTCGACGACGCATGGGCTGCTCACCCTATTTCGCTGTTACGGGCACCCATCCGCTCATTCCTCTCGACATCGTCGAAGCTACGTATCTGCAACCACCACCGACTTCGGTCCTTTCGACAACCAATCTCATCGCCCGTAGGGCCATTGCACTTCAGAAACGCGTCGAACAAGTCACCGAACTCCACTCGAAGGTCTACGAAGCACGTCGAACTGCAGCAATTTGCTTCGAGAAAGAGCACGAGCACTCGATCCAGGATTTCGACTTCAAACGCGGAGCCCTAGTGCTCATACGCAACACGAAGATCGAGAAGTCCCTCAACCGCAAGATGCGCCCGCGATACCTAGGCCCCCTGATCGTTGTCTCGCGCAACAAGGGCGGCGCGTACATCGTGTGCGAACTCGACGGTACAGTCCTCGATCGACCCATCGCAGCATTCCGCGTCATTCCGTACTTCGCGCGCAAATCCATACCAATTCCCGAAGATCTCGAAGATGTCTCGACCGAGCGTCTTCGAGAACTCGAACTATCGAATTCTCTAGGCGACGACGACGATGATGAAGTCGAAGAAGCCGAAGAACGTGACGAATAGAGGTTCCTCCCTTACTTGTACAACACGATACGTACTTTCTTCTCTCCATTCCTGCTCTCACATTACGCGATATGTTTGATTTTCTCCTACGTTCCAGACCATCCCTTGTACGAATACCTTCGATTCAACTCGATAACCGCGACATTGTTCGACGTTCTACGAACGCTTCGATTCGACCGTTGCGCGGAGGCTCACCTTAGACGAGTCCTCCTAGGCTGTGATGACAAACTGAGCGTATATTTTCATTAAGTCCATTTTCCCTCACTATGAACATTTCGATTTCACCTTCTATGCCCTTCGATCATATTACGACTTACTTCGAACACACTTATTTGCATTTCCTTTTCTTAGTTCCCACTAGGTTTTGTCTAGGCCAAGGGCCACATTTTTGATTCGACTATGGACACAATATTCTACGACATAAGGACAACTATGATACAAGACGACCCGCACCATCGCCTACTCATCGTCTACAGCCCCGCGCACGAAACCGATCCCTCCCTTCGCAAGCGCGGCCTTCTCCATCTTCTGGAGGTCGAGGTCCATGTCGTGTAGGAGCGCTCGACGGCGCGCGATGTGAGCGCGCTCCTCGCGGATGACGCGAATGATCCCCGAGATTCGTCGTCGAGGTCAAGCGCGTCGAGGTCGTCCTGTTCGAGGCCCAGGCAGCTGGCCCCATCGAGAGGCCGTCGTAGAAGGGGTCGCGGAGGCTCGTCGACTCGGCGCTTCTTCGAACCACTCGCGTCCGCGACCGAAGGCCCAGGAGAGGCTGGCCGAACTACGAAGTCGTCAGCCAAACTTTAGGACAACCGAAGAAACGACTTACTGCGCTTTTTGGTGGTTGATCCCCCGCCGCGCGTTTTCTTCGTCTTCCCAAGCACGGACACCTTGTCGAAGTAGCAGCCCTGTTGGAACTGCGCACACCTCTCGCAAGTCGTGGCGTTCTCGGCCCACACGCAATCGACCGGGGCCGAGCGGTAGCCGGCGCAACGGTCGCACTATCGAAGAGTTAGCTTCGAACCGACTCGACGGAGCATCGAACGTACCTTCTGTCCGGCCTGGCACTTCTCGATCGCCGCGGCGGCCATGTCGACCTCGGTCATCGCGAGCGGACGTTCGACCGTCCGAGGAGTCTTCTACGAAAGAAAGATTAGTCATCGAACGATGATAGAAGAAAACACTTACGACCGAGGGGTCGTCCGACAACTCGGTGACCTCGTCATCGACCCTTGCGCGCCCTTTCCCCTTGTCGACACCGGCAGGCGCAGGGTCGGGAAGGAGTCCTTCGGCGGCCGCGATCCTCGCCAACTCTTCGTCGGCGGCCTCTTGTGCGCGACGCTCGTCTTCAGCCTGCTTCCGACGGTCCTCTTCGTCCTTTCGACGCCGTTTGTCTTCGAGGCGGCGCTCCTCGGCGGCCTTCGCACGCTTCGCGGCCTCTTTGACGCGTCGTGCTTCCTCCTCGGCGAGGCGCTTCTGTTCTTCGAGGCGTCGTTCGACCTCGGCATTGATGGCAGTCGCGAGCTCGGGCCAGTCCCCACGCGCCCACTCAACCCACGACTCCGACGCCCGCTTGGCGAGTTGTTTGACGGCGGCGGCGACGCGCAACTCCGTCTCCTCGTCGCGGATGGCGCCCAGGGCCTTGCGATAGGAAAGCTGTTCGAAAACAAAGGGTTAGCTGGGTTATGCAGGTTAACAAACGACTTACGACGAGTGGCGACAAGTCTTGAGCCCACTCTTCGACCACATCGAGCGTGGCGTCGGCGGTCGGCGGAGCCTTGAGGACCACAAGCAGCGAGGCGAGGTGGCGGTTGACGAGCGAAGGAGTCGAGGCAGGGGTGGCAGAGTGAGCAGACATCGTAGAAAGCAGCGAGTATGTGGAAAAGGACGGCGAGGTAGCGACGAAGGAACGATGGGATGGGGAAAATAAGGCTAAGTCTACCCTGCTTATAACCCCTTTCCGACCAGCATTTAGCGCCGGCCACGTGGCGTTCGAAGTCTACCCGGGTTGCCATTCCGCTTCGATCCGTTCACGACTATCGCGCTTCTCGCATCACGTGGAGGACCGAGGGCGGTCCAAATTTCAATAGGGA